>NW_019417472.1:18777-20303 GCF_000390285.2 Anoplophora glabripennis | reverse complement strand
CCATTTATTAACCAATTTAACGATTGAGTGTTTTCTTATATTTTCCATCGTTTTTCCGAACACAGCATTATTCATAAGCTTAAATAGATTTTTTTCAAAGTCGTTTTTAGCTGTCTGACGTAATGCTGTATTCAGATCAATGTAAGACTTAAGCCATGGAGACTGATTAAATTTTAGTACGCGGTGAATTTTTGTAAGCTTAAGCCCATGCTTTAATGCTTGTTTTAAAGCTCTATAATGGATAACGTACCGCGTCTTGTTATGAAGAGTTGCCAAAAGTTTAAAATTTTTGCATCCGGGAGGAGCGCTATGTTCGGGGCATAGTGGCAAATCTTTATGTGTGTCATGTAAATGAGTGGGATATTCAAGGTCTACTTCAAGCAAATAGCCTACAGACGATGTGTCTGATACGTTGGTGACGTCGATGTTGGAATCTACCCACTCGAACCCTCCATATGGCAAGTACTGACTCATGGCTCAACCGCATTGATTGTTGATGTCGAAATATGCTAAATATTTTATTGGTTTACTGGGGTCGAAATTTGGAAGATACTTATTATTAGCCGCGCTTTTACGTTTAGAGCATTGACTCAATCCGCCGCGAATACCTCGTTCGACAAACATTAACATATCGATATCGGTCAACAATTCCAAAGTCTGGCTTGTCTTAAACAGCATAAAGTCCCAGGTGTAGCCAGGTAAAGTGTAGTAATTAGCGGGATCGAGGCCGTATGTCTTGTGACAACTGTTTCGAAACTGCTCGAACACGTCAGCCAAAAGTAAAATGTCTGTTTTCATGTACAAGTCCGTGTACTCACCTAAATTTTGAATTTTGAATGTATTGCAAACTTTTTGCGCGTGCGCGAACTGTTTACTTGAAATATTATTCTCCTCTAAACGACTATAAAAGTGCGGCTGTTTCGGCAGAGACTGGAAATTAAATTTTTCAAAGCTGTCCATGAAGTCATATGGATACACGCCTTTTTTAGTTAATAAATTAAACTCATCGTCGACTAGTTCGGAAAACTCTGATTTTAAATTTGGAAATTCGGTCATGTATGATGCAAGAGTATCCAACGATGAAGCCATAAAACGGAATGAATCGATAAATCGGAATTTAATTAAATTTTGATCTAAATTTTTAGTGAATGAAATGTATTTTTCCTTAGTTATCGGAGCACGTCGACTCTACCCGGCATATCATTTGCAATATTCTCCAAAATGAAGTGTGAGTCATAACCGCCAAGGCTGTGAAAGACAACTGGTATAACAACCCCATCTTTGTAATTTATATTACACGCGTTGTGCGCGGCGCCCCTATAGTTATTTTTCGGAGTCAAATGAAAATGGTCACGGACTTTAACGTCCTCTACCTTAAACGGCTGTTCACATATATGGCAGTGTGTAGCTTTATGAAATTCAGCTTCTTGCGCTGACGTCATCACTATGTCGTAAGGGCATAAGAAAACCGTTTCTACGTCCTCAGCGAACGCAGACATTTCGCGCGCGAACCAAGACATGCAGTC
>NW_019417472.1:13085-18082 GCF_000390285.2 Anoplophora glabripennis | reverse complement strand
CTACTACTAATAATAGATCCATACATAAATAATACTTCTAGTCGACACGAACGGTTATCAACCTCTACCGCGCAGACGTCAGCCGATGTGACGTAGCCGGCTGAAAGCTATGCCGATCCTGCTCCAGTCACAATTGTGGAGCAGAATCGGCACAGCTATTAAAAAATCGTTGAAACCCACTATCTTACTGCAAGACATTTAATTTTGATATGCGACACGTCTTATTTTAAAATTAAAACTCACCTTTAAAATATTTGAAGATGTTTAAACACTTTTTTAAAACGTATGCGATAACAGCGGAGACAACGCACTGGTAGATAAACACAAAAGAACAGACCAGATATGACAGCGTATTCGGCTTTTATACCCCGCTGTAACCTCGAACCTTCTCTCTTAATCTAGAACCTGTGACGTATTATAACGGTTGGTATCTAAAAGGCCTCTTAAAGTTTATGATTTTTACGTCTTTGCCATAAGGTTCAACGCTAAAGTTGAGATTTCGTCTAATATGAAACGTTTTCCCATTTAAGTACATATAAATCGAGACACATATAAAACCCACGCTTATTCTGAAGAGCGAGTCAGGCCGACCACCTACCGGTAGCAAAAGGCCCCCTGATATCTGTGATTTGTTACTTATTGTCATAAGATCCAATGCTAAAGTTGAGATTACGGCAAGTATAAAACGTTTTCCCATTTAAATACATGTAAATCTAAGCACAGATAATATATATCTGCTCGAAAGATGTCGAAAACACGTGACACCTTATGCATGTAGTAAGTTAATAGCTGATACATGTAGGTTAATCGCTCTTTCTCCGCTGGCACAATAAATTTGGCAAACCGTTTAACAAGCAAGCAAGTGCTACTTCAAAGACAACCAATTATTATTACTAAAAATTTAAATAACGTATAAAAAGCAGCAAAATTATTTTATGAAAAAATTAAAATATAGAAAAAAAATTTAGTCTTATGTCAAAACTGAATTTTAATCAAAAATAAGAACAAAAATTATTTAAATTCAAATAAAATCTGATTTTTAATGTCAATAGTAATTTTTAATTGTCTCTATAACGTTCAATTATGTCCTATAAGTCATTTATCACTGCAACGGATCTGTTTAGTTTGAAACACAAACATTCTTACGTCAAAACTGTACTTTAATGAAAAATAAATATAGAAAAAAATTTTGTCCTACATCAAAACTGTACTTTAATCATAAATTTCAATTCTGAACAACTTTCCTTAATAACATATTTCTGTACTGTTAAAAACAAAGGCAGTTTATTCTTGAAAGATTTTTATATTTACCGATTTTCTGAACACCCTGTACAAGTGCCAGTTCTCAATGCCAACCGCATTTTTAAAGACAAACAAAAATTTTATTCTGTAATAAGTACAAAATATTTTACGTGGTTGTCAACATTATTTTCTGAAAATAATTTCATATAAACGTATATCATGCTTTGTTTCCGACATACAGACTTTGTTAACAACTGAAAAAGTTAAAAATATTATGGTGAAATTTGAAAAATCATTTTGGAAGAAGAAATATAATTTTTTTGGGGTGATCCCAATACTTCCAATTGCACCATTAAAAATTATTTTATGAAAAATTACATATAGAAAAAAAATTTGTCCTACGTCAAAAATGTACTTTAATCATAAATTTCAGTTCTAAACAACTTTCCTTAGTAACATATTTCTGTACTGTTCAAAACAAAGGGAGATACAACATGCGCATCGATCTTTTCCTTCACGATGTGGAAGAACTGTTAAAACTCGTTACTTGTGTGATTTCTCATAGAATAACTATGCTAGATTCGTTGGAATTTTGTATGTACTATTATAATGTATTAGATACCTACTGTAAATGTTATCCAGTCTAAAAAAAATTCTCTAAATATAAATAAAATTAGAAGTTCCTTTTGTGATGTATCTAATGATAGTAATGCTCTACGTGAATATCTTTACTTTTATCAAACTAATGTACTGTCTGATATAAGTAATAAATTAAAATGTTAAGTAACACGTCTTTTATTATTGATAACCTTGGTAACTTCCTGCATTCCAATAAGCTAATAACACTAGTCAAGTCGCAATTTTTACTAACCCTGCAAATATAAAGGAAATAATATATCATGTTACAGCTTATGCTAAAAAACAGGTCTGAACCAATAGAATACAGATCTGAAGCAGTAAAACTTTATAGCTAGAAATATGTTAACAAAACCTTTTATGGTAAATACGTGATCGATGATTATTATCTAAAATATTACTTATAGTAAATGACCACTCATTGTATCAGAAGAAATCATCAACCCTACTACTAATGATAGATCCATACATAAATAATACTTCTAGTCTGCACGAACGGTCATCAACCTCTACCGCGCAGACGTCAGCCGATGTGACGTGGCCGGCTGAAAGCTATGCCGATCCTGCTCCAGTCGACATCTTGAATTGTGGAGTAGAATCGGCACAGCTATTAAAAAATTGTTGAGACCCACTATCTTACTGCAAGACGTTTAATTTTGATATGCGACACGTCTTATTTTAAAATTAAAACTCACCTTTAAAATATTTGAAGATGTTTCAACACTTTTCTAAAATGTATGCAATAACAGCGGAGACAACGCACTGGTACGATAAGCACGAAAGAAAAGACCATATACACAGCGTATTCGGCTTTTATACCCCGCTGATAATCTCGAAACTTTCTCTCTTAATCTAGAACCTGTGACGTATTATAACGGCTGATATTTAAAAGGCCTCTTAAAGTTTATGATTTTTATCTGTTTTGTTTGAAACATGGCCATTCTTACGTTAAAATTTTAATGAAAATAGCAGTAAAAATTATTTTATGAAAAATTAAATATAGAAAAAAATTTAGTCCTACGACAAAACTGTACTTTAATAATAAATTTCAATTCTAAACAACTTTCTTTAATAACATATTTTGTGTACTGTTAAAAACAAAGGCAGTTTATTCTTGAAAGATTTTTATATTTACCGGTTTTCTGAGCACCCTGTACAAGTGCCAGTTCCAATGCCAACCGCATTTTTAATCCAAAAATTTGAGCGGTCATATATCAGTCAATTTTCATCCAAAAATACTGTACAACCTCTTATTTTAAATGAAATATTATCAGTTTTTCTATGAAGCCTATACCTATCTTTACACAAAAAACATTTAATCTTTTGAATAAAATAATTCAACAACCAAATATTCTCTCTATGGTTAAAAGTAATTACTTTACATTTATTATGGTTTAAAGACTTACTTTTTTTATCCAAATTCACACACAAAAAGCACCACACACTATAAAATATATGGGCTAATATGAGAACTAAAACAAAAACACACACAGGCAAACTCGTTGATTATATGATAATAATAATTAATTCAGGAATTTAACAAAATTGGAAAAATAATTGAATCGCGACTATATTTGTCACGACAGCGTGGAAAAGTGTGGTTCATATCGGCACAGGCCGGACATACCAGTCGTTATTTCGCTGACAGGGTTGTTTCAGTCAGCCAAGGTCTATGCCGAACTTTGCATTTCAACTAAAAGAATTTGTGCTTGGGTCTAATATGATCTTACAATATAACATAATAATAACAACGGTTTCTATTAAACTCATTTCCTAAATAGCATAGAATTCTTCTAGTAATTAATTAGATAATGTTATACAGGGTGTTAATTAAGTATGTATAATAAATGTAACAGATAGTGATTTTAAGACGATGCTTCGTTTTCGTGATAAACCTTTATAAAAAAATTGATGTTTCGTAAATATCTTAACCCAATTTTTGTAACGCAACAAATATAATAGCCACATTTTACTCTATAACTGATATTCCATCCGACGGCATTTCTTCTCCATATTTATAGTGTATTTTCTAAAAAATATATAAATATATAACTAAGGTGAAGGGTTGAATTTACCATTCAGTAACAGCAGCAGTCTACAGGATGTTCTTAAAGAAGCGACATGACAATTCTTGAGATTTTAAAAGGTTTTTATATCTGTTGGTTTGTTTTTTAATACGTTCTCTGCCTGAACTTTTTTCAATATAATTTGCTATTTAAAAGAATAAGTAATTAGCATTGGTCACATGGGCTTTAATATGAACTTGACACGACAGTATTAAGATAATAATAACAACGGTTTCTATTAAACTCATTTCCTAAATAGCATAGAATTCTTCTAGTAATTAAAAAGATACAGGGTGTTAATTAAGTATGTACAATAAATTTAACAGTGTTTTACTTTATAACTGATATTCCATCTGACGGCATTTCTTTTCCATATTTATAGTGAGAAAAAAAAATATGTAATGGTCTATTAGCGTTGGTTGCATGGGCTTTAATATGAACTTGACATGACAGTATTAAGATAATAATAACAACGGTTTCTATTAAACTCATTTCCTAAATAGCATAGAATTAAGTAATTAAATATATAATGTTATACAGAGTGTTAATTAAGTATGTACAATAAATTTAACAGACAATGATTTTAAGACAATTTTCGTGTTAAACATTTGTAAAAAAAATTGATGTTTCGTAAATACTTAACCCAATTTTTGAAACGCAAAAAATATAATAGCCACTTTTTACTTTATAACTGACTAACGGCCCGTCCCGGCTTCGCATGGGTGGACTTTTATTTTAAACATAAACTTTATTTTGGGATATAAAAAATATAGCCTATGTTACTCCGGGATAATGTAGCATTCTAATTGTGAAAGAATTATCGAAATCCGTCCAGTAGTTTTTGAGTTTAACAAACATACTTACATACAAAAATACAAATCTTTCCTCTTTATAATATTAGTATAGATAGTATAGATATTCCATCCGAGAGTATTTCTTCTCCATATTTATAGTGTATTTTTATAAAAAAATATATGTAATGGTCTTTACTCCTATAACTAAGGTGAAGGGTCGCATTTACCATTCAGTAACAATCTAACAACAATTCAATTC
>NW_019417472.1:10839-12819 GCF_000390285.2 Anoplophora glabripennis | reverse complement strand
AAAAAAAATGATATGAAAACTGGTATTATAGTAATAAGATTAAAAATTATTCATTACCTATTGGAATTATAAAAACATTAACAGAGAAGCCACCTTATATTATTATACTGACTAAATAGTGTAAATTACTTATATTGACTAGAATATACTCTATATATAAAACATATTTGTTACTACTAGATATATATATTTTTATTTAAATTAAATAAACAAAAATTAAATGACAATTCCAAATTTTAACAACGCTTTACATTTACCATCTTTAAATGCAGGCTCACTTTGACCTAAATAAGTTATCGTATATTGTTCCCAAGAGGAATTCATTTTATTCAAAATATCTTCTGTTATGTGTTCTGTAACCCTCTTTGGTAAAAAACACTTGAAATTTAAATTACACTTTTCATCAAACAATATAGCTAAAATGGACTTTCCAAAACGTGTATTAACAAAAGATAGTTTTTTTATCGGATATTGTGTATCAATTTCCAACGAGGAAACTGACCTTCGCATAATATCGTTGAATTCACCGTTAATATTACTATTTATTTTATTTAATTCATCAATTGATAATGCCAATTTATATTATAATTGTAATATCTAGTCAGCAATAAATACAATAATTGTTCTCACATCAAAAATTTTTTACACAAAATTTACACTATTGTAGACGCTCACTGCAGGGTTGCCACACAACGAAATGTAATTCTTCACTTTGATCTCCTCTCTTATATAGAAAATACACTGCAATTCAAATGCACCACGTCACAATGTCATTGTATACACAACATTAAAACAACTATTTAATTTCAAGGTTAAATGCATTATTTAAACGTAAATCAAGCGAATGACGTCACATAATGTAATAATTTTTCGTCTTTTGAACTAGCTCAAGGTCACCACACCCTCATAAGATACTTATCCACACCGATAGACATATTTGAAATTTAATTTCAAGGTTAACTGCAATGTTTAAAACGTAAGACAAATGAAGGTCATAAACAATCTTTCTTATTCACACCACACTACACAAATTTAATTTCAAGGTTAACAGCAATGCCAAAGTCAAATGAAGGTCATCTTCTCATGTAAAATTCCTCCTCTCTCACATATTATGCAAATCTAATTTCAAGGTTAACTGCAATGCAAAGGTCAAATGAAAGTCACCAACCTACGTCATCTCCTTCGGATTTCAGCCTCAAGGTCATCCCAAGCCAGAAAGTGGAGGGGTGAGACTCAAAAACGGTAAAAACACCCTACTCGCGTGAAATGCGAATAAATTATGTGACGTTTAAGAAGATAAAAATATGTCATGCTCACAAATGTCTACCTGTCAAGCCAACTTTATTTTGGCGAAATAAGTTTCAAAATGAAACATGTCAAATTTTTAAAATAAATTTTGGTTGTAAAATTTTCTTACCGAATCCCCCACGTCCTTAAATTAGTGTCCGGAAATTTTTTTCCTAGAAAATGCGTTCCTTCGGAAAAATTTCCGGAAATAATTCAAGTACTAGGGAGATTATAAGTGAAAATTTTTCTACAAAAAAATGAGGGGATAGAAAAATGTTCATTTTTACGTCTTATGAAACCATTACCCTAAATAACATATACCTACTACCTACTCAACTCTTAATTTTTCGTAGAAATTAAATTCGAAAATTTTGTCCCATTGATAATAACTTTACAATAAAAATCAATAAAAACATTCTAAATTTGCAAAATATGCATTATCTTTAAGAGTGCAATGTTGCCGGGTGTTACGGGCTTCGGACTGTTCGTGGAACTATTATAGTACCGTATATACTCGCGTTTGACTTTTGCGCAGCCTATCGGTGAAGTAACGGAACTAAAGGCGTATATTTTGATGATATGTCCGACTTTTTTTCTTAAATAACAGCGGTGGCGTTAGTTGTCTTAAATAGGAAAATATACACTGCGTTTTTAGGAACCCCGAATGTGGGCTACATATATATATATATATAT
>NW_019417472.1:2579-10776 GCF_000390285.2 Anoplophora glabripennis | reverse complement strand
ATATATTGTATTGTTATTTTTTATTAGTCGTGTTATTTAATTTGTTTATATAATTTATGTTTATGTATCTTTGGATATCTCAACTTGTCAAATGGGAATATCTACTTACCTTCAATTGCTTAAGACAGTAGACACTATTCTCAGTGAAATTTATATTTCTCTTTATCACAATAAATTATTCTTGAATATAATTTTGGTTAATATGAATATAAAGTTACTTTTTAAATTAAATTTCTTCAAAACAAAATAAATTTGAAAATAAAATTTCTCTATAGATTGTAAACAAAAAGTATTCTATTATCCCTAGGGGTGGTTCTTTAGAAGAAGCTATCACTGAATGAAACCCTGCTTTTCAAAAATTTTATATTAATTTTGAAACCGATTTTTTTTTATTTGACACAATTTAAATAAAATTATAATTTTCCTACGCAACCTACGCCAATACTATTTACTAATTACCTTATTTCTAATTACAATTATCGATCAAATATCTTACACTAATTTTCCAATTTTGGACAGTTTCTATCCTTCCGTTCACTTTTTGTGCTTCTGTTTCTTCAATTCTCTTACTGACTGCTATGCTCCATGAATACACTTGCTACCATGTATCGGCTCCTCTATATTACATCTGGTATTTGGTTTGATCTTGGGTATCTGGTCTTCCACAGAAGACTATCTTCTGGGAAATATTTAAATATTCATGTTTGTCAATGCTTTACCTTTTTCAATTCCTGTTAAGGTATCCATTTCTGTCTTCTTTATTTATTTCGGAACCTTTTTATTATTTAAATTCTCCTTTCTTAGTATTTCTCTCAACTTTATGATTCTATTTCTCCTTCCTTCAAATTTTTGAAAATCAACCAACTCCCCTCTTTTTTTCTTTTTCTCCTTAGTAACCGCACTTCTGTTTTCACATTTTAATTTTTTATTGCTCACTATTTACTTAACTTAATACTATTTTACAATACTTCCACATTTAAAAAAAAATCTATTCAATTTTATCATTACATTTTAATTTTATGACAAGCGACTTCTGTCAGATATTTCCTTCTTTCAATTTTACCACTTTCTAATATGCAATTTTTAATACATTACATTTCCATACATCTCAATATATATATTGGGGATGCCGTCAAGTGGTGGTTGAAAGAAAACTCTTTTTTAACTTAACCCAAGCTTTCGATAATTATTTATTTTCAAGTTTAAAATGGCTAAAATGTACAATAAAACATTAATGTAATTAAATAATTACATAAAATGGGCACTTACCTACTTCAATTGACTCTAACGAAAATAATCCCATTGTAAGTATAAGAAAAATTGCTATTCAGGAGGGCATTTCAAAGAGCTCCGTACAACGAATTGTAACCACTAGAAGGAGCTTTGGATGTATTTGTTTGCGAATGTACATAAATAAATCAGATCTTCAGGAGACACTTTCTATTGGTCGAATTTATATTCCCGCCTACGTCCGCATTTCGATGATTGTCGATGACAGCTGTCAAAGGAAAATTGTGTAGCCGCTATTAACGTATTTGAGTTTATTTGTGTTTAGTGTGTCATTTTCGTCTTATTGTTGTGTAGTTTTTATATATGGACATTTATTTAGTGCTAAAACATGGGTAGAAAGTGTGTTATTTGTAAAGTTTTATTTTAAAATGGCGAGCAGCGGTCCTTCCACAGGTAAGTAAACAAGCAACATGGGCGGCGTTTGAGGAATTACATAAGGGTGTTTTACATTTAGTACTTAATTACAGTGATAAAATACTGACTAAATCATTATCTAAATTATTAAAATGATATATTTTTTAATTGTTCAACTTATTTTCTCCTGTTTTAGTAATATTATAAGTATATTATGAGTAATACCAGAATTTTTTTAGATTTCCTAAGAATCTGGAATGAAGAAACTTGTGGAAGTTCTCCTTAGATGATGTCAATATTACCGACATTTTTGTGTGTTCTGATCATTTTGCGATTAATGATTTTCTGACAATACCATCAGGTATAAAGTACTTGCGAGAGACAGCTATTCCAGTAATAGCTTCTACTTATAGCAGGTAAAATAACTTTTATATCGATTAAAATATACAAGTAAAAAGCCTTTACTGTTCCCTAGTACCCCATTACCTTTTTATTTAATTTTTATAGATCAGACAGTTCTAATAAGGAAAATATTCCTATAAATAATGTTCCAGAACAGTCATTGCACTTGCCGCAACAAAAAACAGAAAATATATCCACATGTTCATCGTCATTGACACTAAGTGCTCAATCAGGCTTGTTATCTACTACAAATAAGGCTACAGATCTTTCTGAAATATATTTTAAATTTGGTGACACCGCACCAAAACATTCATCAACTTTAACTGCATCAGAAATAGGAATGGATTCACCCAATCGTAATAAAATTATAAACGTGAAGTAAGTTATAAAAATATAATTAACATATTATATATCCTTTGTATGGTATCTACAACTAATACGCTATCTGCTTACCTATCTAACATTTTTTTTATTCAGTACATTTTAAAAAATATCAAGAAAATCCTACATTGTTACCTATTTATATATTACCATTTTATTTTATATAAACACTACCGTAAGAGTTTATATAAAATACATCTGGAATAGATAATTTATCATTTTTAGGAAAAGGCCTTATCCATGATATTTTGGAGAATGTCATACTTCTAACACGGATAGTCCAAAAACAGCAAGAAAAAATTAGAGTATTTGTAAGAAAAAAATAAAAATGCAAACAATAAAGTTCCGAAATCTGCAGCAAGCAAAGGTCGTCTAAAAGCCAGAATTTGCAGCCTTAATTCTCTTCTGAAATTTTTGAAAAAGAAATATGACTCAATGTATCGTATCATTCATGTAAGTTGAAAAATACTTATTCTTTCTGTGTCTATAAACAATATGTATTTTTAAGAATCAGCACCTGGAATATTAGGTGAAATATGTCAAAGATCAAGAAAAGGAGAATCTCGTAAAAAGTATTTACCTGAGTTTAGGTCGTTTGCCTTAACGTTAAGCTTTTATTCAACATATGCTTATAATTATGCAAGAAGATGGCTTTGCCGCATACAGAAACAATTTCTAAGTGGTACAGATCTATAGATGGAACACCTGGATTTATAAATGAAGCATTGGCTGCTATTAAAATGAAAGTAAGAGAAACAAACAGTTTCTCAGTGGGCAATTTGGTATTTGAAGAAATGTCTATAATGCAACATGTTGAGTGGAATTGGAAACGATTCATTGGATATGTCGATGTCGGCACTGAAGCTACGGAAACCCTTGTTTTTATGGTTGTAGCTATAAATAGTCATTGGAAAATACCTGTTGACAAACGGTTTGTGGTGGAGAAAAAGCTAATTTGTTAAAAAAAATTTTAGAATTTTTAAGTGAATCAGGTATCAAAATAGTTTCTGTAACTTTTGATGGTGCTCTTTCAAATATCAAATTACGGCTTTAACATAAATGTTAATATCAATATTAATAAGTAGGTAGATTGTAAGTTTGTAGCATTTTAGGTTATTTGTTGACTTATTACTGTTTCAAATTGGTTTTCTAATAAAAACTAGAAAAATAAACCTAACATTTGTCTTTTTATGACTTTTATAAGTCACTAGTGGGTTATAAGTCATAACTTACTAGTGACTTATGACTTATAACTCACTAGTGACTTATAGGCCACATTGTTCCTTTAAAACCAAAGAAATTATAGTATCATTATATACAAGTGTTGGATAAAAGCATTTATTCAATCAGTACTGATGTCAAAACAATTTGAGTATGGTAAAAACGGTTTATCAATTTTACTTCAATTTTTACCGTCTCATTATATAACTATCGCCAATATGTAAAAATTATTTATAAAATGAGTAATCCTTTCAAATCTGTATTGGTATTTTGTAAATTTTAATATTTTGCCATTTTGACAGTACACCACTGCCGTTGTGTCTCATTGTTTACATTTGACACTATCTATCTTTATTTATTAGGTAGTTCTCTGTTTAGATGTTTGCTACAGTTAAAACAAATGTATAAGAATACACAAAGCTCCTTCTAGTGGTTAGAATTCGTTGGCTCCCTACATGAAACAATACGCGAACAAAACCTTCATCCGTACCACTACCAAAAGATGCAAGCCTTATCTGCCGTAGATCCTGCTACTCGTGTGAATTTCTGCAATATAATTAAAATACTTCATAATGGTGACCAAAATTTTGTTCGTAATATCGTTTTTACGGACGAAGCTGGATTTGGCCATGATGGCTTAATAAACTTCCATAATGAGCATTTTTGGTCTGTTATCAAAATAAGTTTTCCGTCAACGTGTGGGCCGGTATTTTAGGGGACTACTTAATTGGGCCACATTTCTTTCCACAAAGACTCAATGGTGAAGTTTACTTGGATTTTTTTAAGAAACCACTTACCTATTCTATTGGTAGATGTACCACTCAGATTAAGAAATGCAATGTGGCTGCTTCAAGATGGCGCGCCACCGCATGTTAGTTTAGCGTCCAGAGAATTCTTTAATGAAACTTTTCCTGAAAGGTGGATAGGACGCGGTGGTTTTGTATAGTGGGCCCATAGATCCCCTAACTTAAACCCAATCGATTTCTTTTTTTGGGACTATCTGAAGACGTTTGTATACAGGACACCTGTGAATAGCGTCGATGAACTGAGAGAAAGAATTGTTGCTAAATGTGAGGTACCTAATTAAGCAAAAGGAAGGAATATTCCATAGAGTTCGTCGGAATTTTTTAAGAAGAATTAATTTATGCATTGAAGAGGAAGGACGTCACTTTGAACCTTTGATTTGAGTGTTTAATTTGTATTTGTATTGTTCTAGTAACTTATGTATTTTAACCTTATGATTTTGTTAGTAAACCATTCTTTATTTGTTGAGGACGTTATTTTTTTTATTATTTATAATTAATCACCATCAGCGTAACAACAAATTTTCACAAAAATTACTATCTGTCAAAACTAATTCTCCACAACTTGTTTCCAAGGCAACTAAGCGCTTGGTTCCAAAGCATGCTATGTTTAATGTAGAAAATAAAATGATTTCGTATTCATCACATGCAAGCAATGTTATTTTAGCGTTTTTCTCGAAAACGGTTAGATTTCTCGAAACAAATAAAGTATACCTTTTTTATGTCAAAAGATTAGGAGAACAAAAATATTCAGTCAAAAGTCGCATAAAGTGTAGCACAAAAAAGTTGGAACCATTCAAATCAAAATAAAGGCTCGTATGTGGCGCCCTCTACAAAATGCGAAAAAACGGTGGGCAAATTTATAATCCTCATCCCGAAAAACTCCCATATACGAAATTTCGTAAAAATATTATGAGTGTGGCAAAAGGTATTGCAAAAAACTGCAAATAAAATTTAACTTTAACACCCTGTAACTCCGTTAATAATCAGTTTTGGAAAAAATGTTATAGAAAGAGGTAGCATTTATTTTCGGTCTAGAATTATCACCTGCATTTTTTGTTCATCTTTTCCGGACACCCTGTATATATATACAGGGTGTCCCAGTGTCAGCGTACAAAAATTTACCAGGGGGTAGACCAGACCAAAATAAGATTAAAATTCTTATAAAATATTTTTCTGCGATGCACTCTCACTGAGTTACAGGGTGTTGTTTAGAAAAAAATAATAACAACTTTCCGCAATAACTCAAAAACCCTTTCAAGAATTTAAGTAATTTTTGGATGAAGTGTACATCTATTTAAGGTCATTAAAACTACATGGTGGTTATTTCGATCTGACGCCAGGGGCGGCCTAGGCCAACTTGTCCTCAAGGTTATGTCTTCATAACTTTTGCATATCCTACTTTTATGTAATTTGATTACGTTTTCCTGAACCTGCAATCGATTCTGAACAAAAAATGTGCTCTTGTTTCATAGCTCAAAAATGAACCGTTTTCGAGTAAATTGGGTCTAAAGCATCGCCTGCATTAATTCATAGAAAAATGCATGTAAAGATTGTATTTGTTGTTATCTAGTAGGTACCTGTCATGATAAAAAACAAAGTTGTTTACAAGCGTACATGTCAAAATTAATTACAGTACTCGAAGTTACGATAAATTAAGTTTACAAAACAGCAAGATATTAAGTATTATGGAATTTTCTAACAACGAATATGCCGATATGATATTTGTCTACGGTTTCTGTGATGGAAATTCATTGATGGCGTCACGAGAGTATCTACACAGGTTTCCAAACAGAAGGCAACCTTCACAGCACGTATTCCAACGAGTTTTCCAAAGAGTCCGTGAGACTGGGAGTGTTAAAATTGGAAATACTAGAATAAGAGGTAATTTGGAAGAAAATGTACCTAATAGCTGCTATTGTTGATGATCCTTCCACCAGTGTCCGAAGAATATCAGCGTAAGTAGGTACTCCACGAAGCAGAGTCTGGAGAATTTTAAACCGAGAAGAAATGCACCCATACCATCTACATAAAGTACAAACTTTGCATCCTGATGATTCCGAAAAAAGGATACAATTTTTGCAGATGGTTGTTAGAAAATATCTATAATGACGAAATTTCCATCAAAAGATATTGTGGAGCCATGAAACTATTTTTACGAGAAATGCTATAAATAATTTAAAAAATTCTGTCTAATCCATTGAAAATCCGCATGTGATATGACCCTCCGCGTTTCAAAGAAGATTCTTCATAAATGTCTGAGGAGGAATCTTCAACGGAGTCATTCTGCCTCTTCAAATTATTGTAGACCGTTTGAGTGCAAAGAGATACACGGATTTTTTAGAAAATTTGATGGCGTACTAGATGACGTTCCCTTAGCTTTGCGAAATCAAATGTACTACCAACAAGATGGAGCACCTACTCGTAACGGAAGACAGGTATTTGCGTGGCTCGATTTACATTTTCCAAAATGCTGGATTGGAAAAAATGGACCTATTATGTGGCCTCCCAGGTTCCCTGACCTTAACCCGCTTGATTTTTTTTACTGGGGTCATATGAAGCAACTGGTGTATGCCAAACCCAATAACATGAGAGACGATTTACTTCAAAAAATTAATGTAGCCGCCGAGCAAATCCAAGTAACCGTTGATTTGCGAAGGGTTTACATTCCTTGGTCAAACGATGTCGGGCATACATTGAAGTAAATGGACAGCATTTCGAGCATTTATTGAAATAATTGTTTTCTATTTTTATTTTTAAAATTGTCATTTCGCTAACATAATTTCTTTTCTGTTACATAATTTTCAATATTATTTTTAATTCCCCTACAGGAAACCAAATATTAAATAATTCGTAGAAAACTTGTTTAGTTTCTTCATATTCATTGAGCCGCAGCTACATTGGAAACTGTACTTCAACGGCAAACAACTTTGTTTTTTATAATGACAGGTATCTACTAGATAACAAGAAATAAAATCTTCACATGCATTTTTCTACGAACTAATGCAGTCGATACCTTAGACCCAATTGACTCGAAAACGGTTCATTTTTGAGCTATGAAACGAGAGCACATTTTTTGTTCAGAATCGATTGCAGATTCAGGAAAACGTAATCAAATTACATAAAACTAGGATATGCAAAAGTTATGAAGACATAATTGAGGACATGTTGCCCTAGGCCGCCCCTGGCGTCAGATCGAAATAACCACCATGTCGTGTTAATGACCTTAAATAGATGTACACTTCATTAAAAAATTACTTAAATCTATATATATATATATATATACAGGGTAGCCCATCGAAAACGTACCGCAAGGCATTACAGGGTATTAAAGAACTTTTCGGCAAAATCCAAAAACAGATCAAATTTGTTTCTGAGGGGGACAACTTTTGGCTCAAAAAGCATATCAAAATCTTCAACCCCCTAAGTGGGGGTGCTATCCCCTAAATTTTTTCAAATGGGAATGGGGGTCAAGTGGCGGGTCATTAGAAAGGGCTTTTAATTCTCTATACATCGATTCTTCCTTTTTGAAAATCGATTCATTATTTTAGAAAATATGCAGCTTTGAAAATACGAACAATATTTTTGACGAGAAATGCGAAAATCGATTTAATTTTACTTCAAAACTTACGGTATTAGTCAAGTAAATGCTGAAAATGTTGTCCGCCAACTTGCATACAATGATACAGGTTGTCTTCAAACCGTTGTCGAACATTCTGGAGCACTTGCGGTGTTACTTCGCGACA
>NW_019417472.1:0-2409 GCF_000390285.2 Anoplophora glabripennis | reverse complement strand
AAAAATATATGCCCTTGAGCATAAAGCAATGGAAGCTAAACATACAAAGAATTATTATCATGAAACATCTATAAACATCACAATCATAAGATTTCATAGAACAATTAACAACAAAGTACTTAAAGAATATTACCTGCTAACTAATAACACTTTAAACAATTAACTTTTCACTACTTTGACACACTGCCCGCCGATCGTCTTACTACCTATCTGCACACTGTTCTCACTTCAACTAACTATCTTCGACTCTCTAGACTTCCTTCCAGAATTGCCCCACCTAGGTGCCTGTTTTTTGTGCTTCCTTCTATCGACCGTTAATATTACTTTTTCATTATTATACAACATTCATGTAGCAGGTGACGTGGAAGTTGATAAGATAAGTACGGTTTTGCACATTATCCAAAATTAAAATTAAAAGTGTTTCAAGCTTATTTGTAATTAAAAGATCCGAATTTACAGAACTAAATTACTATCATATTTAATAATAAAGAAAAATTGAAACTATGCAAAACAAATAAATAACTTTAAACAATATTGACATTTAATAAACTATTAGTTATTCTTCTCTGGCGCATATTGAAAAAACATTAACTCTCCGAACCGAGAAAAGTAAACATCTGGCTTTCTAGTTATAAATTGCTCAAGTTGGATCGGAAAATGTATTCAAAAAAGTTTAATTTCCACTATATATAATGCAAATTTGCTCAATGAAGCTACTCCCAGTTCCCTGGCGATGCCAAACACATAGGCAATACGCGTGTATTTTTTCAAACTAAACTCATTGATCATGAAACTTTGTTCGGTTGGGGTTCATCAGCGCTGTATGAATAAATATCCATTCATTATTTTTTAAGGGTACCGGGAAGGGGTGGCGAAAGGTGGTTCCAAGTTGGAGCCCGGCGAAGCGGGTAAACGCCATAATTGCAGCTGAAATTATTTAACAGAGTAACATTTAAGTTTAATGGATTTATCGGCATCGGGTTTTGGCTTGATTAACTTTGTAACTCCGCCAGTCTTGTTGTACAACGATTCTGCTTCGGGCGTAAGCTTTAGATTTATAAAAAAATTATGGGACCTTCTGGTTGCACCAAGAAATTGTAGGAAATAATACTAAAATTGTATGTATTATGTTTGGCAATCAATCAAAAATGGTATTGGTATTTAGAAATGATATTAATTATTTCTGAAATCAAAATTGTGAAGAACAGATGTAAGTGATGCTACCATTCGTTTCCTATTAATAAAGACAGTGCGAAAAATGTTCTTAGATGTATAACACAGGATTGGTGTTAAAAAATCTTAAACAAGTACCTAAAAAGTACAAACGGAGGGTTGTGTAAAGTACAACTTAAGTAATTATTGCTAAAATTTGTGTCACGTCTAAATGTGCTATTCTACAGGGTGTTTCTTAATAACGTGCTAATATTTAAGGAGTTTATTCTTGGGTCCAATTTAAGAAAAAAACTTCATATGAGCATATGTCCTAAGAGTCTTAACTTTTGAACTACAGGGTGCTAAAGTTTTATGAAAAAAAAAACATTTTTTTATAACTCGTATTACCTACCCTAGATATTTTTTCAAATTTGCTACACGCCTTCTATTCATCGAGATGCATTTTATGATGTACAATTTTATTATTTTAGTCAGTGGCGTCTGTACAGGTTTTATATCGAAATATTTTTGAAGAAAAATATGTTACGCCACTACTTTTTCTTTTAGTAAAAATTATTTTTGAAATCCTCATTCATTTCTGAGTAAATGTGGTGTCTTCAATTTTTTTCATTTGCTGTACGGTTTTCCCATAAAAAAATAAAATTCATTCATTTGCATCTTATTGGACCACTTACACGAGAAAAAAATTGTGTAACTTTGAACAATAATTTATTTAAGATAATAACTTTTAAACACTGAAATTATGAAATTACAGTAATCTACATACATTTTGGCATGGCAAAATAATAAACTTGTTTGTACATCAGGAAATGCATCTCGATGAATAGAAGGCGTGTACCAAATTTGAAAAAATATCTAGGGTAATACCAAAGTTATCATAAAAAAGTTTTTTCATAACTTTAGCACCCTGTAGTTCAAAAGTTAAGACTTTTAGGACATATGTTCATATGAAGTTTTTTTCTTAAAATGGAACCAAGAATAACCTCCTTAAATATTAGCACGTTATTAAGAAACACCCTGTATATATATACAGTGTGATTCGCAACTTATCCAAAAAAATTTGAGAATAGATGCGGCAAGAGAAATGGAGTCAGATATCGTAAAAAAAAATTTTTGTAAAATCCTTATAGTTTCCGAGAAAAAAATTATTGAAGTTATAGTACATTAATGAGGTTTTCCAGGTTTTCCTCATTCCTGCACTGAATGGTGGTTAGGGCCTACCAACATAAGTCGTTC
>NW_019417471.1:33250-71764 GCF_000390285.2 Anoplophora glabripennis | reverse complement strand
TGATTCTTTATTTTCTTCCAGTGGGCATTCTTTCCTCCAAAAATTGTATCTTCATCAATATTACTGCTTTCCTGCTCTTCGATCTCATAATCAACAATGTCACTTGCCTGTATCTCCTCGTCATTATTCGATTTCTTTTCATTTTCATCCCTTTGTTCTTGTTCATTCTTATTTTCTTTACTTTGATCTTGTTCATTCTTATTTTCTTCACTTTGTTCTTGTTCATTCTTATTTTCTTCACTTTGATCTTGATCATTCCTATTTTCTTCACTTTGTTCTTGTTCATTCTCATTGGCAGTTAAAACGGGCTGAGAATTTAATATTATTGCATTCATGTCTTCTGCACCAAAAAACAAATTAGATTCCATTTCACAATTGGCGTTATCTGTCTTAGGGCCATCAAGGAACACAATATCTAGCTCTTGTATGTTAATAAGTGGCCCAACTGGTGTTTCTACAGGCAATTCGCAACAAATATCTATGTTTTCTAAGTTCGCAAACATTATTGTAGAATCAGGGTCTTTAAATACACTGTCATTTTCAGGTACAAAAACAGTCTCTGTAATCATACAATTTGTACTTTCAGTCTTATCAAGTGGATCAGTCTTATTGATTGCAATTTCTTCATGAGTATTATCTATCAAACAGTTGCCATTAAAACCGTTAATTTGATTTTGCTGTTCAACCAGTTCCAATATTTTTCTTGTTCTGTTGGACATTGTTCTGCAACAAAATTAGAAAACTAATTTAGTAGCTATAGCCAAGTGATAATATTTCACATTAGGTGTATTTTACTTGGTGTACCTTGCTTTAAATTTTAATTTATGAAAATAAAATTGTAGTTTAGACTGATCTTTTACAAACTATTATTAGCACACTCTATTTAAGAGACTATACACAGGTATAATAAATTGTTCACTTTTGATAAAAAGTAAAAGCAGAAGATAACATTAGAAAACATTATTCTAAACAATATTATACTTATTTATATCAAAACAATATGTCCTATCTAGCACAAATTACATTATGCTAATAAGACCTAACTTAAACAATTCAAAATTTCGCTTGTACAACCGTATTGTTTATTAAATTTGCGGTAATATGTTTATCAATACAATCCTACAATTATCAAGTATATATAAATATTAATTTAGTAAACAAAACTTCTCAATATGTAGCTAAATTTATGAATTTAAGGGAACTCACCTGCTAGCGTGCACATTACAACACAAGTCAATGGCAACTAAACACAATAGGACGTATTGAGGTCCAATAAAAACCGGTTTATGATAGGAGAAATTGCTTTCGCTATTTCCTAATTTATTTTTGTTGTCTGCTGTTAGGATATGTTTTTAAAACAAGCGGACATATTTGAGTTAGTCGAAAATAGCATAAGCTCAAAACAGCTAAATTTGACGATAGGTCATATTGTCAGGACACCCTCGATATACAATCATTTTACCAAAACTATTCAATTTTATATTAAACAAACGATACATTAATATACAATACAAAACAATCAAGACATGTTTCTATAAAATTTATGTAGATCATAAAATTAAGAATAGAATTAGTTTAATCGCAAGTATCAAACATTTATTTTAAATGCTGCGTATTTTTATAGTAAGAAATTATATTTCTGGGTAGAAATTTAAAGTGTTTAAATAAATAAATAATTTTCTTGACAGGAGAAAATATTTTCTTATGTATGCTATACCTTAAATCAAATGTACATTTGAAGCAAGAAATTTTTTTGCGTGTACAATTTTTTTTCGTTAAAAAATAATCTTAAATGTTATTAACAATTTTTTTTTGAATTTTGAAAAGTATTCATTGTGAAATCGTGAGAAAAATAATGCAAAAAAGTTTTGAAAAATAGCCGACATCTTAATGAGAAATAATCGTACAGAAAATGAAAAAAAACAAAATTGAAGCTGAGGAATCAGGATAAATGATCCTGGCATGGATTAAACCAAAAAAAAAAATCTTTTTCGATACGACCACGTAGTTATATCACTAAAAAAATTGGGAAATATTTATGTACTGGGGCATTATTTTCGTTGAATGCCACGACGAGGGAAAAATAATCGACATTAAAACTTTTTCTTTTTTTTAGGATGTGGCTGGTGGACTTGGCCACAAAACTTCTCTTTACCCTAGGTTTCCTTTATTTGTTATGGGCCAAACTCTTCAAACCGNTAGCGTGCACACTACAACACAAGTCAATGGCAACTAAACACAATAGGACGTATTGAGGTCCAATAAAAACCGGTTTATGATAGGAGAAATTGCTTTCGCTATTTCCTAATTTATTTTTGTTGTCTGCTGTTAGGATATGTTTTTAAAACAAGCGGACATATTTGAGTTAGTCGAAAATAGCATAAGCTCAAAACAGCTAAATTTGACGATAGGTCATATTGTCAGGACACCCTCGATATACAATCATTTTACCAAAACTATTCAATTTTATATTAAACAAACGATACATTAATATACAATACAAAATAATCAAGACATGTTTCTATAAAATCTATGTAGATCATAAAATTAAGAATAGAATTAGTTTAATCGCAAGTATCAAACATTTACTTTAAATGCTGCCTATTTTTATAGTAAGAAATTATATTTCTGGGTAGAAATTTAAAGTGTTTAAATAAATAAATAATTTTCTTGACAGGAGAAAATATTTTCTTATGTATGCGATACCTTAAATCAAATGTACATTTGAAGCAAGAAATTTTTTTGCGTGTACAATTTTTTTTCGTTAAAAAATAATCTTAAATGTTATTAACAATTTTTTTTTGAATTTTGAAAAGTATTCATTGTGAAATCGTGAGAAAAATAATGCAAAAAAGTTTTGAAAAATAGCCGACATCTTAATGAGAAATAATCGTACAGAAAATGAAAAAAAACAAAATTGAAGCTGAGGAATCAGGATAAATGATCCTGGCATGGATTAAACCAAAAAAAAAAATCTTTTTCGATACGACCACGTAGTTATATCACTAAAAAAATTGGGAAATATTTATGTACTGGGGCATTATTTTCGTTGAATGCCACGACGAGGGAAAAATAATCGACATTAAAACTTTTTCTTTTTTTTAGGATGTGGCTGGTGGACTTGGCCACAAAACTTCTCTTTACCCTAGGTTTCCTTTATTTGTTATGGGCCAAACTCTTCAAACCGCTGTTGAGTCTTATATAGCATTTTTAGTCTTATTTTAGTCATTTTTTTTTATTTTTTCTAGTTATAGTTGAGTGGTTTGTGCAATGAGATAATCGAAANAAGTGTTTAAATAAATAAATAATTTTCTTGACAGGAGAAAATATTTTCTTATGTATGCGATACCTTAAATCAAATGTACATTTGAAGCAAGAAATTTTTTTGCGTGTACAATTTTTTTTCGTTAAAAAATAATCTTAAATGTTATTAACAATTTTTTTTTTAATTTTGTAAAGTATTCATTGTGAAATTGTGAGAAAAATAATGCAAAAATGTTTTGAAAAATAGCCGATATCTTAATGAGAAATAATCGTACAGAAAATAAAAAAAAACAAAATTGAAGCTGAGGAATCAGGATAAATGATCCTGGCATGGATTAAACCAAAAAAAATTCTCTAAGTTTTGAAAAAAAAAATTAAAGTTCTTTAGATTGTGCCGAGAGTGGTGCTAAAAAAATGTTTCATCCCAAGATCTCAAAACTAGAATCTTCAAGCTTTAAGGTGCTTCTTTTTTTTCTCGATACGACCACGAAGTTATATCACTAAAAAAATTGGGAAATTTTTATGTACTGGGGCATTATTTTCGTTGAATGCCACGACGAGGGCAAAATAATCGACATTAAAACTTTTTCTTTNTATTTTTATAGTAAGAAATTATATTTCTGGGTAGAAATTTAAAGTATTTAAATAAATAAATAATTTTCTTGAAAGGAGAAAATATTTTCTTATGTATGCTATACCTTAAATCAAATGTACATTTGAGGCAAGAAATTTTTTTTGCGTGTATAAATTTTTTTCATTAAAAAATAATCTTAAATGTTATTAACAATTTTTTTTTGAATTTTGAAAAGTATCATTGTGAAATTGTGAGAAAAATAATGCAAAAAATTTTGAAAAATAGCCGATATCTTAATGAGAAATAATTGTACAGAAAATAAAAAAAAACAAAATTGAAGCTGAGGAATCAGGATAAATGATCCTGGCATTGATTAAACCAGAAAAAAATTCTCTAAGAAGTTTTGAAAATAAAAAAAATGTAAAATTCTTTTGATTGTGCCGAGAGTGCTGCTAAAAAAATGTTTCATTCCAAGATCTCAAAACTAGAATCTTCAAGCTTTAAGGTGCTTCTTTTTTTTCTCGATACGACCACGAAGTTATATCACTAAAAAAATTGGGAAATTTTTATGTACTGGGGCATTATTTTCGTTGAGTGCCACGACGAGGGCAAAATAATCGACATTAAAACTTTTTCTTTTTTTTTAGGATGTGGCTGGTGGACTTGGCCACAAAACTTCTCTTTACCCTAGGATTCCTTTATTTGTTATGGGCCAAACTCTTCAAACCGCTATTGAGTCTTATATAGCATTTTTAGTCTTATTTTAGTCATTTTTTTATTTTTTCTAGTTATAGTTGAGTGGTTTGTGCAATGAGATAATCGAAATTTGTTATAGAATAATATATATATTTACCAAATTTTTACCCTTCTTTATCCCTACCCCTAGTTAAGTTAGCATAAAAATTAGCAAACCAGTTACTAAATTTTTGAAACGGGTAGACTCGTCTAGTAATAGCATTTAGTTTTTCTTATTTTTAAATTTTGAAGCCTTAAACAATCGATTTCAATTTTAACAAAATCTGTTGTAAAAGCTCTGAATGCATAGCGAGTATAATTAAAATTCTTGATAAAAGTTTTTGCCTGAAAAATGAGTAAGAGTCACGTTATCAAAAATGTAATTTTTTATACAGGGAACAAAGTACAAAACTAAAATACTTATTCAAAACTAAAAATTATTAATTATTAAAAATCTTATTCAAGTGTAATTTTTAAATAATACGAACATAATTACAACATTTAAACTAAAAAAAGTAAACAAAGCAATATGATGAAAACATTACATTTCAAAAACGCCGCCCCCATATTGAACACATTTTTCTAATAGCTGTTTTACGTTGACAATTTATTGATGAATAAATTGACGAAGTTCTTCATGAATTAATTCACGAATTTATTGGTAAACAGTGTGGTTTTACAGTGCTACAGACTTTGTCAGGTTTTTTGACGCATGAATCAGTTCTACCAACGAATCAAAGAAGCAAATAAATTTCAAAAATGTCACCTTTCCACTCATAATTGTAGCGATACAACAGCGGTACCGTTCTGACACATATTATATAAATATTAGTGTTTGTAAGTAACAAATCAGTAAAAACAATGCAAAACTAGTACGACGCCACACAATTATTTACATATTCCAATGACATAACCTCATTACTGATCTGAGGCTGGAAATCTGTTGGGTTGGTTCTTCTGAACTTCACGAAGAAATTGACGAAAATTAGAACATGCTCTAATTTGTCAATGACTTGATGAATAAATTCATGAAGTTATTTGACAGCAGATTTGGTGCATTACACTTGTCCAATTTCTTGATGAAGCGACTTCATCGATTAATTGATCAATAAATTGTCAATGTAAAATAGCTATAAGAGTTGTGCTTTCCTGTACAATTTGCGCGCGTATTACAAAAAATTGGAAATATGCGAAAAATCTACCGAAACTTTGACTTTTTTTGTGTCGAAAAATGCATAAGTATCTTTTTCTTATCGTTGAAATTTAATGGGAATGGCATTATAGCCATTTGAAAGCTGACATTTTTTCATGAATTTAAAAAATATATCCTACGTCCGACAGGAGCCAAGAAAAAAATCCGCAATGATTGAATAGTTTTTGACTACTTGTTTATATTCTTTTTATTTTTGTATTTTTTAACTAGTTACCTTGGCACCACAAGCTAGGAGAATCCTTATTTCGTCCAAAGGTACCATCCTTATGATGAAATCTGCGAGTTCCCTCTGCAGAGGGTTGGTTATACATTCTGTGGGCATATTCTGAAACAAAGAAAATACGTTTTAGTTTCAATTGTGAAAACAAGGATTAGCTTTAATTGATCGTTAGTCAAATAAATTTAATACACGACATATTGTATTTCATTAAATTCTACATTTATCTAAAAGCATCATCTTTACAAACAGCAAAAATGTCAAGGGATCATTTTCGACGAATACTTATTTTTGATTATGTCAAATTTTCCACAACTTTCCTTTCTCCAATCGCTCTACGAAACAGTCTGAATTTTCAGAAAACCTTTAATTTTTAAAAAGCTTCTTCAACTTTGACACGTTATAGAGTTACGCCCTGTACAAGACCCACGACGGGCATCGCTAAATATAACCCCTTTTTCCTGAATCCGCTGTACATCCGTCGTGACCTTGACGTCGCCGTCGCCGCGGCCAACTTCGCGTTGAGCTATTTCCAGAAAATCATCACTATGCACAGCTGTGGATATTGTTTGGCAACAAGTCGTTCTCCTATGGTTGAAACAAAGATGCTGCGAACTCCGTCGACCTCTGTATCAGGTGCTCACCGTGTGTGTTAATTACGACAATTTCCCAAAATATCGATAACGTACGGACCCCCACGCAAGGGCGAGGTTGTTATTGTGTTCAAGAGTATAAAAGGAACAATCGACTTGATAACATCATATTTAATTGCAATTTTTTGTACAATTAATTTACCATATTTTAATTCAAAGTATTCCCTAAATTTTTACCTATCTATAATTTATATACACGATTTTAGGAGATTTTTATGTAACTAAACAAGGAATCGAATCTAGCGCGTCTAATTCGTAGATATCTGGCAACACTGTGAGAAATTATTTACTTCGCGTCCAGCAACTCGTGTCGAAATATATATTTTGAATAGTTGATGTAGGAAAATGATAATTGAAATAAATATTAGCTGAAAAAAAGCCGACTTGCATCGGGATTCGAACCGCCGACCTCTNGCAAAAATGTCAAGGGATCATTTTCGACGAATACTTATTTTTGATTATGTCAAATTTTCCACAACTTTCCTTTCTCCAATCGCTCTACGAAACAGTCTGAATTTTCAGAAAACCTTTAATTTTTAAAAAGCTTCTTCAACTTTGACACGTTATAGAGTTACGCCCTGTACAAGACCCACGACGGGCATCGCTAAATATAACCCCTTTTTCCTGAATCCGCTGTACATCCGTCGTGACCTTGACGTCGCCGTCGCCGCGGCCAACTTCGCGTTGAGCTATTTCCAGAAAATCATCACTATGCACAGCTGTGGATATTGTTTGGCAACAAGTCGTTCTCCTATGGTTAAAACAAAGATGCTGCGAACTCCGTCGACCTCTGTATCAGGTGCTCACCGTGTGTGTTAATTACGACAATTTCCCAAAATATCGATAACGTACGGACCCCCACGCAAGGGCGAGGTTGTTATTGTGTTCAAGAGTATAAAAGGAACAATCGACTTGATAACATCATATTTAATTGCAATTTTTTGTACAATTAATTTACCATATTTTAATTCAAAGTATTCCCTAAATTTTTACCTATCTATAATTTATATACACGATTTTAGGAGATTTTTATGTAACTAAACAAGGAATCGAATCTAGCGCGTCTAATTCGTAGATATCTGGCAACACAGTGAGAAATTATTTACTTCGCGTCCAGCAACTCGTGTCGAAATATATATTTTGAATAGTTGATGTGGAAAAATGATAATTGAAATAAATATTAGCTGAAAAAAAGCCGACCTGCATCGGGATTCGAATCGTCGACCTCTAGGTTAGCAGTCAAATACGTAAACGTCTATACCACGAGGGACAACCACAAGAAATTTCTTACTGAAGCTTATATTCTAGACTAGGCGGTATCTGTTTTGGTTTGGATGGATCGTGTATCCTCGGAGATTTTTGGCTTTTTGGCTTTCAAATATCACTAGAAATTAACATTTTTCTATGGGCATAAAAAAAACGTGGGCTTAACTTCTGGCGGCACGATATCTTAAAAAAATTCGAAAAATGTCATATTTTTCTTCCTATTTAACTATGTATCTTTTCAAGAGAGAGAGCGAAAATGGAAGAGGAAAAAAATGTTTGTAATTCAATTTTTTACAAAACATGACTAGTTACAAATCAATCGAATGAATCATGATTATTATGGTAAAAACAATACTTTTTAGGGAATTTTTTTGGGGTATTTAAATTGAGTATACTACCTTTATACTTGGCTCAAGAAAACTTCATGTTATGTAGAATTATCACACCAAATTTCATCAAAATCGGTTCGATAGATTTTGCATAATAATTTTGCAATCCAGATTTTGAAAAAAAAATTGCAAATTTTCAAAATTTTGTACAGCAAAAACCAAGGCCCTGAGATACTTGAAAATTTAATCACATATAGAAGGGCTCTCAAGCTTTCAAACGCTTTTTGAAAAATTCGAATCCGTCAATTAGGAGCTCGGGCGCTTGTTTAAACATTGGTGGAATTTTTGTACTAAAATTTTGTAGTTTTGTATTATAATGAGTTAATTTCTTATTTGCTTATATTTTAAACAATAAATAATATTTGAATTATACTTTAATTACAAAAGAAATGATGACTAAATTAATAATTAATTAATTAGTTAATTAATTAATTAATTAATTAATTACCAGTTTTCGACATATTTTGAAAATAATTGTTATTTAAGCAATTTTAGAATAGAAATTTGTTTTTGATCTTTGATAAACAGTATAAACTTTATGCACTTACCTTTAATACAATAAAAAAATTAAATTGATAATTAAAGGAAGTTTAAAGATAAATAATTATCGGACTGTTGAAAGACCAATAATTGTTAATGATAGACATTTGAAAATACGTTAATTGTTTTTTTTTAAATCACAAGACATCTATTTAAAAAAAAATCATCAAAATCAGAAATTTAATTTTGTTAAATCATTAAAATTAACGATTAAAAATTAGATTTTTTGTTATAACTTTCTTATTAAAAATTAAAAAATATATCTATTTCTCTGAAAAGAAAAGTTACATATTTTAGAGCAGATTGAAAAAAAAATTACAAAATTCAATCATTTTTCTGTTTGTTATGATTTTTTTTAAATTTCTGAAATCTTCCCTTAACTTCTAGCCTCCCTAACTCTGTTAATTGTAATAGTACAAGAAAAAGTTAAGAGGCCATTTTTATGTAGAATTGTCTGCTTTACAACTTTCATGAAAGTTTTTTCTAGCGCTTACCCTTTTTGAGTTATCTTGAAAAAGCCCTTAGTTTTATCTTTTTCCACCCTTGGCCGGGGGTTGAACAAAAAATTACTCTCACTTATTGTTATAATATACCTTAAACTAACTCATATCAAAAATTCAGCCAAGTTGGCAAAATTTCGATTTAAAGGCTTAGTTAATTGGACTATACTGCCCACAGAATAATAATTTGACATCCTTTCCAGAAAAAAATCTTGAATTCCTATTATTTGCGATTAGAAAAAGTAGTTGTGTTTATGAAAAGGAAAAATGCATATTTTTAAAAGTGCACTACATTTTGAAGCACTATTTCACTTAAGCAATGCGTCTTATAAGCTTAAAACTTACGTAAGTTAAAAAATGACTTAAACCAGACGACCTTCGTTCTTTTCGAAGTGCGTAAATTTGCGTCGAGAGCATCATCTGATTTTTGCTTCGATAACTAAAAAACTAGATGGTATCGTAGTTTGCCAAACAACGTATAGATCTAACGATACGGACAAGAACTATATAAGGGCGGAAGACAGATTATTTTGCAGTGCTCATTGTGTTGTTCGAAAGGTAAGGAATTTATTAATTGTGCTGTTTTACTAAAAATTAAGAATATAATTCAATTTTATACATATTTTAACTTATTTATTATTTATAATATACCTACTCAATAATTATTAATTTTACAAGATTATAAACAAAATGCACTACAATTACTTTTTTTGTTTACACATAGTGTAAATAACTTTTTATACATGTAAATGTACTTTTATATAATAATATTTTTTGTTTATGAGCACCTATGCATACATTTTGGTCTTCTTGTTTTCTAGAAATATTTTGCAGAAAACAGATTTAGAGAAAAGTAAATAAACTGACTCTTTCAGGAAAATCATGATGAAGTTCTTAGTTGTTCTTGCATCCGTAGTTTTGTCAATTAACGCCGCAACTGACAAAGAATTGTGGTTGGAATTCAAAGTAAGTAACTTAAAAATAATGTCGTAGAAACTATGAAGAAAAAATAACTAATAAAATTGTCTGTAATTATCTAAATCACTAAGGTCGTGGCCCGACCATTTTTAATTTTCTTGTTTTTTTTTGTATTATTTAGTATTCATTTAGGGCAGCTTTCAAAATGTTATTCAAGTTTTTAATATTTTGGTAATTTTTTTTAAATACCTGTATCTTGGTGAATACTAAAGATATCATAAACTTTTTTTTTCATTTTGTTAATTTTGAGATATAATTTTTTTAAGAAATATATAAAAATAATGCATTTTTAGTTTTTTGTTTTTTAATTTTTAAATCAAAAAATTAATTTTTTTTTCGAAAGATTCTCAAAATAATCGTCTTTGAATATGCAGTTATGGGACAGGTTCTAGAGTGGGAAATTTTTTTATTCAATTTTTTTTCAAATTAAAAGAAAAATTGTATTTTAATTTTTTACAGATAATGTACGCTATTAAACCAAATTTTACTGTAGAAGTCATTATTAAATGTCTAAATTATTATTAACTAAATATTCTTCTTTTTTTCCGAAGCACTATTTGCTTTTAGGATTTTTCCCTGTTATAAATATAATCCTTTTATTTTCAGCAAGTGAAATTACAAAATCAATTAAAAAAAGTTATCTAGTTAGATCTCTATCGTGTTTTGATAACTTCCATACAAAGCATTCTTGATATTGCTCTCGATTACCATGCAATAAAACTAGGGATATCAAGACATCAATTAATGTTATAATTCTAGCAAAACTATGGGAGAGACTACAGAAACCTAAGAGAAGAACAGGTACGTTTCTCCATCTTCCAAACCAATCTGCGTACCATCGAAGAACACAATGAGAAATACAACAGCGGAGAGAAAACCTACTACATGGGAGTCAACCGATTCACAGACATTACCCCTGAGGAGTTCACGTCCATGTTGAACTATAGCGCCTCCACGAAACCTCTCCGTACAGGTCCCACCGTCTATCACGAGGACACTAGCCTAGAAGCCCCAGCCTCCGTCAGCTGGGTGTCCCAGGGGGTCGTCACCGAGGTGAAGAATCAAGGACAATGCGGTTCCTGTTGGGCATTCAGCACCGTAAGTAGTTCTACTGAAGTCATTCGTACACTAGCAAGTAAATATGACAGTTTAAATGTCAGCATTAAAGTCGAAAAAATAGATTTTTTGCAATATTTTGAGTATCTCTGTACGGATTATCTTGAAAATTTGGTAACTGTGTTAGAGTCACTTGTAGAGGGCGCTAGTTACATTCTCCTGTCAGTGTAAAAGTATGTCTAAATTTTTTGCTCTTCAAAAACCTGAGTTTCCAGAAGAAATTATTAAATCGAGTTTAAATAAAAAAAGTATACTTGGTAAAAGGCACTAATCTATTCAGAGAAATTAAAAAATCTAATAGGTTTTTTTGACTTTAACACTGTTCAATTGTCATAATTTGACGTCACCAATCTTTCTTTACGGTGTGTACCCATTATTAATAAATCACTATGTACAATGTGATTTGCTTTGAAAAAAAAATTAAATGTTTAAAACTTTATGAATCGGAAAGAATATATTTACTTATAGTCCAGACGGTATCTGTTTCAAAAAGTCCATATTTGGGTGAATCGTATATCCACGGAGATTTTTGACTTTTTGGCTTTCAAATATCATTAGAAATGAAAATTTTCTATGCGCATAAAAAAAAAGTGGGCTTAACTTTTGTATAAACTTTGCTTAACTTAATGAATCATGATTATTATTGTAAAAATCGGAAAAATCGCCAAAAATGGGGTTAAAAACATTACTTTTTAGGGAATTTTTTTGGGGTCTTTAAATTGGGTATAACACCTTCATACTAGGCTCAAGAAAAGTTCATGTTATGTAGAATCATCAGACCAAATTTCATCAAAATCGGTTCTATAGATTTTGCATAATAATTTTGCAAACCAGATTTTGGAAAAAATTTGCAAATTTTCAAAATTTTGCAATGCAAAAACCAAGACCCTTAGATACTTGAAAATTTAATCACATATAGAAGGGCTCTCAAGCTTTCAAACGCTTTTTGAAAAATTCGAATCCGTCAATCAGGAGATCTCTGGCGCTTGTTTAAACATTGGTCGAATTTTTGTACTATAATTTTGTATTTTTGTGATATAATGAGTAAATTCCTTATTTTAGTCAATAAATAATATTTGAATTATACTTTAATCACAAAAGAAATGATGATTAAATTAATAATTAATTAATTAATTTTCGACATATTTTGAAAATAATTGTTGTTTAAACAATTTTAGAATATTTAAATAAATTTGTTTTTGATCTTTGATAAACGGTATATAAGTTTATGCCCTTACTTTTGATACAATAAAAAAATAAAGTTGATAATTAAAAGAAGTTTAAAAGTAAATAATTATCGGACTGTTGAAAGACCATAGGCATTTGAAAATGCGCTAATTGTTTTCTTTAAATCGCGAGACATCGATTTAAAAAAAAAATCATCAAAATCGGATCTCTAGAAGCTGAGATATTAAAAATTTTTAAGCGCATAGCGGTTTTGAACTCGCTCATTCAATTTTGAGCAGGCCGAAGCGGCCGCGCTCTCTGCTTCCCCAACACCACCCGTACGATTTTTTTGAATTTTTCGCTTGTATAGATAACTTTAAACACGTTTTAACGTAGATTGCCAATGAAGAAAAGTATTGCAAATTTAGACCTGGTAAGGAATACCAAAGGTATTTTTCGAAAAATTTGCCCGGATGTCCAAGTACATTTAGTGTAAATGACGGTTAACTTTGATCGACTATAACTACGTAACTAATTGACCAATCGATCTGTTTTTTAAAGAAGCGTCTTTCCAATAACTTAAAACTTGCTTTAAAAAATTTGATTTGATTGAATATTCGCAGTTATTTTAATTGTTTATAAGTAAAAAAATTCGACCAATGTTTAAACAAGCGCCAGAGCTCTCCTAATTGACGGATTCGAATTTTTCAAAAAGCGATTGAAAGCTTGAGAGCCCTTCTATATGTGATTAAATTTTCAAGTATCTAAGGGCCTTGGTTTTTGCTGTGCAAAATTTTGAAAATTTGCAAATTTTTTTTCAAAATCTGGATTGCAAAATTATTATGCAAAATCTATCGAACCGATTTTGATGAAATTTGGTGTGATAATTCTACATAACATGAAGTTTTTTTGAGCCAAGTATAAAGGTCCTATACCCAATTTAAATACCCCAAAAAAATTCCCTAAAAAGTATTGTTTTTTAACCCCATTTTTGCGATTTTTTCGATTTTTACCATAATAATCATGATTCATTCGATTTGTAACTAGTCATGTTTTGTAAAAAATTTAATTACAAACATTTTTTTCCTCTTCCATTTTCGCCTAAAATCAACTCTTGAAAAGATACACAATTAAATAGGAAGAAAAATATGACATTTTTCGAATTTTTTTAACATATTGTGCCGCCAAAAGTTAAGCCCACGTTTTTTTATGCGCATAGAAAAATTTTCATTACTAATGATATTTGAAAGCCAAAAAGCCAAAAATCTCCGTGGATATACGATTCACCCAAACCAAAACAGATGCCGCCTAGTCTATTAATTGCAAATTCTAATTCTAATGATGATTACAATATTATTTTTTTACAGACGGGTGCTCTGGAAGGGGCCTATGCCATCAGAACCGGCTCTTTGGTGAGCCTCAGCGAACAGAACCTGATGGACTGCTCCAGCAGAAACGCGGGATGCAACGGAGGAGTTATGCAATACGCTTTCGACTACGTCAGAGAGAACGGCATCGAAACAGAGAGAGACTACCCTTACACGGCTCGTGATGGCTCCTGTAGGTTCAGCAGCTCCAAGAGCGTATTCAGAATCTCAGGCTACAAAGACGTCCGCCAGAGTGAAAGCTCCCTCCTGGACGCTGCCGGTATGTTAAATTCGCCTTTGTTTTGAATCTTGTAGTTTGGCAAACTTGGCGCCTTTATGCTCTGCTTATTCTCACTTGTAAATTTTTTTCACAGCCACCGTCGGCCCCATCGCCGTTGCCATCAACGCCGACCACTTCCAGCACTACTCCGGAGGCGTCTTCGACGAAAGCTCCTGCGACGGCGTAAATTTGGACCACGGAGTCCTCGTCGCTGGCTACGGTACCCAGAACGGCGTGCCATACTGGCTGGTCAAGAACTCCTGGGGCGCGTCCTGGGGTGAGAACGGTTACGTCAAGATGGTCCGCAACAAGAATAACCAGTGCGGTATCGCCAACGACGCGTCGTATCCATACTTTTAATTAGTCTTTCATATCGTTGTTCACGTATTTAAAAAGTTAAGTGCAGACATCCTTAAAAATAAATTAAATAACTCTTATACTATTTTTTTATTATTAAATTATTATGTTTTTGTTATCATTAAAGAGCTCTTCAACTATTTATCGACAGTTGACGAGACACGCTAACTAGATATTTAATAACACCAACTTAAAACAAACGAAGTTTCTTTATCTGAGATTAATGATACAGTTGACGAATATTGAGAAAATCTGTAATGAAATCATATAGGAGTATTTCTGTGACGATTATTCGAAGTGATAAGAAAATGTTGTACAGTGTGTCCCTGGATAGGGTACCGCGCTCTTGTAATCTTTTTTAATGTTGAATTTTCAAGAACTGATCTCGTTTGTGTACAAGTAATTCAGAAAAATATTAGAGAAATGTGTTTTATTTGGAGTCGTCGGTTTAGATTTCTTGACGTATGGGAGACATATTGCTGTTTTCAAAAACTCGAAAACTCAGAGTTAGGTACTTGAAAAATCAAGAAAACTAAATTGACGACGTGACAACCAACGCGGAAATTGTTCTACCGAGCTATTTTTATAATATTAAATTTAAAATAAAAGTTTACTTATTTTTTAATACATATAAAGCAATCTTAAAAAACTTTTATTTCAGCAAGCGAATTCAAGGTTAAATTTCAATTCAATAAACACAATTGGATAGATGACAGATTAGATATACCTATACATGACTAGGAAAGCAGATAAACAAATAAGTTGTCACATTTTTATACAATAAAAAGCATTGTTTTCAAAACGAAAGTGGAGAAGTTTTTGAAATATAAAGCAAAATAATGTATTTTTACTTTATTTTAGGTTGGATATCTTTTTCATACCTACATTCTTGGCACCAAAGAACTTTGAATTCATTTGATGATTTAAAAATAGTAAAGTAAATCTACAAAAATTAATAATAAAGGAAGAAAGAAAGATCTTGTAATGATTTCTCTATCTAATAATTTAAACAATTTAGTCTTAAAATATCTTAAATAATCTGGCAGACAAAACAGACATGATTCAGGTAACAATTTCACAAAGTATAAACTGACATGTAAATACATACAAATAGTAATTGTTATTATCATTATTTAGCGTAAAAAGACAACTTAATTTCACATTTCTAGAAAGTTTGCCGTATCGCTATATTTTTACATATTGAATTGAAATAGTGTAGGTATTTTCTATAAAGGGTTCAACATTCGAAGAAATGCACCTTAACCTGTTTTTTAATAACAAGAACGGTTTTGCCCAGAAACTTCTTAATCCACTCCAGCCTTGACATCAATGACTACTTAAACGAGATCACTCTTTTGAAATCAAAGATAAAGTAATTTTCAAATTTAAGTATAACATTTATTTTTGCATTTACAAAAAGTTAAACAAAGCAAGTCCTATACTTTTCTGTATTTATTTCGACTGTTGACATCGCTATGGCAAATTCTTTTATTTATAGACAATTAACTCGATCGTATCTTCCACTTGACATTCTTTAAATTTTTGCCACGAGTGGTAATATATAAGGAAGAAACGTCCGAAGGTATTTTAGTAAAGTGCTCGTTGTGTTGTTCGCAAGGTAAGAAAGTATTTTTTTTTATTAACATTAATAGCAATTTTCGTGTGCACCATTAGATGTGATAATTTATAAAAAAGAATGTGTTAGGAAATTCATTGTTTCTTTCAAATTCGTATTTTAATCTTCATACTTATATTAAAAATAGTACAATGATTTAATTTAGTTATATGGTACTTCTAATAATTATCATCTAACAATGCCTTTCTTTCCTACTAGTTTCGACTATTATAACGTCTTCAGGGGAAAAAATGGAAATGACAATCAATGGAATATAAATAATAAAACTATTGATAAATAGCATAACAATTTGTTCAAATATGAAAAATGTCAGTATACTATAAAACTTTTTAAGTCAGACAAACAATAAAATCAAACAATAACATCAATAAAACAAAATAATTTATCGTTTGTCCTCAATCAGTAGCGATGACTTAAAGAGATGTATAATATAGTGATATTTTTTATATTTGAACATTTGAAGATGGCGTAATATCCGGAACTAGTAGGAAATAAAATTAAAGAATTTTGTACTGAATTGAAAAGGACTAATTTTTCCCATTACACCTACAGCTATTCAGTATTACAATAGATTTTCTTCAAGAATTTAGATCAGAATGTAACAAATTTATTTTTTCAATTTTGTTTTAATTTTTTCGTAAAAGCAAAAAATGAAACTCCAAAATTTTTGAAATGTTTGCATCAATTCAGTGTAAAAAGGTCAGGAATATTGAGGGTGGAATAACAACGAATAAGTTTTGCGAAAAACTAAAAACGTTTTTACTTTTTGGGATTTAAAAATTTTACGGTTAGTTATTTCTATATATAATTTATTAAGTAGCAACCCCTAATTTTGTTATTAAACTTCAACAGAACGCCATTATAGATAATAACTGAGGTCTGTTACTTACTGTTTAGAAATTATGAACAAATACTCAAATATTCAACATTGTAGTATAACATACCCAGGGTTCGATAAAAAAACATAAACAAACGTAGTTGTGGCCAAAAATATGTGATCGTCATAAGGAATACCTATGTTGTATGTATCTATTTTTTTTTAATTGACCGGAAGGCGCTGGCTACTATTATATAAAACAAAAGCAGAGTGAATACACCTAACTTTTATTTACATACAATTCAAATTAAACATGTGACAAATAGAAAGAACAACAATAACATTAAAAATCATTAAACATAAAAGGAGAGTGCCAGGCTCACCTAGAGCTCCTGTGGGGAAAGAACATGGCAGAGAAACCCACGATCGTTGCTCTTACCACCCAAATATAAATACAAAACAACCGCTAACCAAAGGCATAAATTAAGAACCTTTGCTAATGATAAATAAGACCTGTCTCATTTAATGTGTCACTAAATGTCATCTGTTACCTCATATTAGTCATACACACTTCCAAGTAAAACTGAAGAGGTTTGGTGTTAGTTAGCCGGCAGAGCCGGAAGGTACTGGAGTCCCATACGGGAGGCAATCCAGCTATAGTTGAGATTTCGGAAGATCCTTCATAACACTGGAGTCCCATACGGGAGGCAATCGAGCTTAATCCAGATTCGTTCCGCACGGGCGAAAATGTTAGTAAACTCAACAAGGCTCGTATAGACGTATGACATAAAGTGAGCACAAGAAATCAAAGAACAACCTAATCATGATAAAACAAGTTAAATGTGAAACAAAGAAGTCGTTAATGCAATATCTGGGCAGTCACGACAATATACATATTTTAACATGTAATAAATAATGAGCAATCTATAATAATAATTGTAACAATTTTATCTTAGAAAAATATACGCCCCTGAGCGTAAGACAATGAAGGCTAAACATATACAGAATTATTATCATGAAACATCTATATTTTACGTATAACGTAATCGTGGCAAAAACAAGTTAGATGTGAAACAAAGAAGTCGTTATTGTAATGTCTGGCAATCAGGACAATACATATATTTTTAACATGAAATAAATAATGGGCAAACTTTAAGTATAATTATAACAATTTTACCTTGGAAAAATATATGCCCTTGAGCATAAAGCAATGGAAGCTAAACTTACAAAGAATTATTATCATGAAACATCTATAATCATCACAATCATAAGATTATATAGAACAATTAACAACAAAGTACTTAAAGAATATTACCTGCTAACTAATAACACTTTAAACAATTAACTTTTCACTACTTTGTCACACTGCCCGCCGATCGTCTTACTACCGATCTCCACACTGTTCGCACTTCAATTGCCTATCTTCAACTAACTAGGCTTTTGTGTTTGCCTAAGCGTTTGTTTTTGCGCTTCCTTCTACCGACCGTTAATATTACTTTTTCATTATTGTGCAACACTCATGTAACAGGTGACGTCGAAGTTGATAAGATAAGTACGGTTTTGCACAACATCCCTTATTGATTTTTGCAAAAAAAAATATCAAAAATTTCAGTCAGAGCTTCCAAATATTCATAAATATAGGATAATAATAATCTAAAGTAGTTGTAAAGTTTAACGATTTCCTTTTTTTCAGAAAGATCATAATGAAGTTCTTGATTGTATTCGCAACCGTAGTTTTGGCTATAAATGCCGCTACTGATAAGGAACAGTGGTTGGCATTTAAGGTAGGTTTCTAAAAATGTAAATAAAAGCTTTTAATAAATGGCGAATGCGCTAGGGACAATAAAATAACGCATTCTTACTCATTTTTATCAACGTAGGTAACCACTGATTTTATAAGTATCTGAACAATTTACTTTAATTGCGCAATATTCGATTTGAGTTTGATAGTTTTTTTCTTGGAAATTTTCAATTTTCCAGCAAAATATCCCGAATTTTAACTATGGAACAGTAGAGAAAGTGAATATAACAATGTTTTGTTGTATAAAATTATTTTTGAAACCCCACCATGTTTAAAAAAATGTTATATCTTTAAATATCTTCTGAACAAATGACGATATTGAAACGAAATATTGAAACGAAACGATATTGAAACGAAATTTTGTGTGCGCAATATGTGATTAAAATGACGTTTAAAGTACAAAAATTAAATCTTAACGTGGCATGCTACTGGAAAGAATATGACTGTCATTAAACAAAATGAAAAATAATTCTTCAATTTGTTTGCACTTATTCAAAATGGGTTTTCTGTATCTTACTACACTTTTCTTTAGATCTTTTCACATATTCACATATTCGTTTAAAGATTCCTTTATTCAACTGACTTTTTGTATTGTATTTGTTTGTATATATCAGAAAATATTTTTTAATTTGGGCTAAGAAAATGTTCTTCCACATTTATTTATTATGTTTCTGTGAACGCCTGATGGTATAATTTTAAATTTATCTAAACGCGGCACCTTTATAAATTTATAATTTGTACTGACTCGGTAAGAACTATGCAAAAAGTCGAGATAATAATTCTAAATTCTAAATAATAAATAATCATTCAAAAATTTACAGTTCAAGAATGACAATAAACATATTTTATGTTCAGTGACGTGTCATAAATTTTGAGAAAAATGTAACCAACATTCCTCATATTTACGACATTGTTGTTTCCTTCAAGTTGAATGCCATTTTTTTAAATTGAGTCGACTTTTAATGTGTAAGATGTGGAAAATAAATTTATACAGAATTTTTACTTTCTTTCCCAGATTTACTCACAATCAGATACGTTTTCCAGTCTACTTTTTCAATTTCTTTTAACAAATTGTAGAACCTAGATGATCTTTAATTAACTCTCAACATCAGCCGATCTCCTTTGTACTCTTTTTATAATTGAAAATGTAATCAAGATTTTATTATCAAAACAAAAATAACAACATTAGTAGCTACTATTAGTTGCGACTGATCTGATAAGATAACAAATAGAAAAAAAAGATAAAAATTTATTACAGTTATATAACTACACTGAAAGAAATGCGCTGTATTCTTTATTAGAATTCTATATGCCCTTATAAGACCATTGTATACTATATGTGACAGTTAAATAGGTGAATATTGGATATAAAACGCGTACTGCTAGCACAGTTTTATAGTGACTATAAACCTTATTCTTTATTAAATTATTGTATAACTAATATACAACGTTTTTTATACCCTTTACGAAATAATAGCAATAACTGTTATTAAACTGTTCCATATCGTTATTAGAACATCTAGTACTGGTTATAAGTTCTATAATAATAAATGTATTAAACTGTTGTATACTCTGTATGAGTTAAAAATATACGACTAAGTTTTCAGAAATTTTATTGGATAACTAATTACAAGCTAAGGTTCTAATGTAAACATACACAAAACATAGTTTTAAGCATTAAAAATGATGACAAATCGCTCCCAAAACTGTCCAGTTCTAGATAAACAGTTTAATAAGCCCATTTCTTTCAATGTAATAACAATATTTTCAAGTGGTACTGCACGTCGTTTATTATCTTTAGGACCTTCGTATCCGTCACCCGTCTCTCAATCAAGATGATACAAAATTCAATCGCTTTATAATTGATATCTTTACTTGTCTTATGACAAAATTTCCAGGACAACTTTGGACGCGACTACAGGAACCTGAAAGAAGAACAAAAGCGATACACCGTCTTCCAAAACACCTTGCGCTTGATCGAGACACACAATGAGAAGTACGAAAATGGAGAGTCGAGCTACTACTTGGGAGTCAACAAGTTCGCTGACAGAACTCCTGAAGAAATCAAGGCCATGTTGAACTACAGCGCCTCTACCAAACCAGTCCGTGGAGAGCCCAAGGCTTACCACGTGCATAGTGGCCTGACAGCTCCCTCAGAAGTCAACTGGATAAACCAGGGAGTCGTCAATGGGATAAAGGATCAAGGAGACTGCGGTTCTTGTTGGGCATTCAGCACCGTAAGTATTAAGAGAGCAGTCTACGCAGAGGGTGTCATTCGATTACACTCAATAATGTGTCAACTTCTGTCTACATCCGATTGAGTTAAAAAATAACCAAACCATTTTAATTACAAATTGACAGTGGTAACGTGTCCAGGACAAACAGCTAGTTCTTTTTTCTAGATTGGATGTTTGGAAGGAATTTACGCAATCAGAACCGGCACTTTGTACAGCCTCAGCGAACAAAACTTGGTTGACTGCTCCACCATAAACGATGGATGTGATGGAGGATGGATGGAAGCCGGCTTCGAGTACATCAGAGACAACGGAATCGAGACAGAGAGCGACTACCCATACACAGCTCGCGAGGAAACTTGCAAGTTCGACAGATCCAAGAGTATTACCAACGTCGGAGGTTTCGTAGCCATCCCCCAGAGCGAAAGCGACTTGTTGGATGCCGTTGGCAAGTACTCACCAAAAAGAAAATATTTTCTTCTTGAATGTTTCACTTACTTTCCATATTCTCTCTTCAGCAAATATTGGTCCCATCGCCATAGCCGTCAATGCTGACCCCATGGTCTACTATGCCGGAGGAATCTTCGACGAAAGTGTTTGCGATAAGACAAATTTAGATCATGGAGTTGTCGCTGTTGGTTACGGAAGCGAGAACGGAGTCGATTACTGGTTGGTCAGGAACTCCTGGGGACTCAACTGGGGAGACAGCGGTTACATCAAGATCACCCGGAACAGGAACGACCAATGTGGTGTTGCCGATGACGCTTCCTACCCATACTTTTAATTATGTCCTTCGTTGACTCCTTTCAGTTGAAATGTTGAATAAATTATATAGATTTTAAAAATGCTGCCTTTAATTTTGCCACCCTATTTATTCTCTCTATTTCAAATTTAACTTGAACTATGTGATTATATAAAAAACAAATACTAGAAATAATAATAAACAAAAGAAATTTTAGAAATAAAAGTTTTTTTATGTTGTATAAATTAAAATCATCATAATAGATACTGTTATCAGAAGTTTGTACCCAGTTGTTTTACCCACGTGTATGAATACACAATATAATTTTCAATCTTTAGAAGATGTGGATAATCAGTCAATCAAGAAAAATTTAAAACCTTATTCAAAACGTTTGTCATAACAGTAGCGGCTCGTGACATTGTGAATAATGAGGCCCGTGGTTTTTTTACTAGGTGGGCAAGAAAGAAAAAGAGAACGCAGCAGGCAAAAATTTTTAAATTTTCAAGGTCAAACGACTAAATGCATCTGGACATTTTTAGTTACATGTACAATATTATAGAAAAACTGATGTTCACGAGCAGAAATTTCATTCAGATTTTATAAAAAATAATAAACAACTATTTAGATATTTTATTAATCCGCTCTCAAATGATAAATATGAATAAATTTCCATGTCATTTTTTATTATAGAGATATTCGCCAATAGCCCGTATAACCGTAAATTAAAAATTTTTGTTTTGTTCTAAAACGATGAAATTTGTTATTAAATAAACTTAAATAACGTTAAAAAAAAATTTTTTTTGCTTATTTAACCAATATATTTTGAAACTATGATCCTAAAAAAAGTGTAATTAACGAAAAAAAAAAAATTGTTACTTTAATATTGTATAAAATACGAAAAAATACGGTTTTTTAATAAATTGTCGCGAGATTCAGTTTTACCTATATTTTTTCATGATGAAATTATGTAGTAGAAGTTTATCTGGTAATGTAATTCATTCTGGTGATTCGAGACTAATATTTTTGAATATTAGAAAGAGATAGAGAGAACATCTGCTCGGTGAATGGAGCTCACCTGGCGCATGCGGTTGCCGGAAGGCGGGTCTACTTTGCACCATAGCATGCTCTAATTGTTGCGGAACTGATTGTCTCAATTGCAAAACATTTTTCGAAGAAGAACGAGAATCAGACCAATTGCCAGAACCTACAATGATTCAAGAGAATGAAAATTGAATATTGTTATATTTTTATATTTCTATTTTTAATATGCAAATACTTTTTCATATTTAATAAATTTGTTATTATATTGACTTTTTGCGGAAGTCATCATACCCAAATTTCTTTAAAATTTAACGAGTTGATTTCATTTTATATTTGTTCAATGATCTGAAAAATCCTAAAAATATCAATAGGTATGACTAAAATTGCTTTGAAAATGCAATTTTTAAATAAATTGTTTAAAATAGTTGGCCATATTGGATCAGCCATTTTGAATTTTCATTTCCTGATATAATATTATTGTTCAGAAACCCCAAAATTATTGTTATAGGGCTCTATAATGTCGATTTAACTAAATTTACTTTGAAATTTGTAATTTTTAAATATTTTTTTTTTAAAGTCGGCCATATTGGATCAGCCATTTTGAATTTTTACTTTCTGATATAATATTCTTGTTCAGCGACTTCGAAAACCCCAATAATATTAATTTGATTAAAATTGCTTTGAAAATTGTCAATTTTTAATAAATTGTTAAAAAAAAGTCGGCCATATTGGATTGGCCATTTTAAATTTTTATTTTTTAACATTATATTCTTATTCAGCTTCGAAAACCTCGAAAACCCCTATAGTATCAATTTGATTAAAATTGGTTTGCAATTTTTTGATCTATTGAAAATAAGCTTTGAAAACCCATTTTATATTGTTTAAACAATTAAATAATAATTAGCGTACAAATACAAGTTTATAACTTCTTTCTATAAGCCGTTTCAAGGCGATTGCAAAAGGTTTTATGGAAATCCAAGGCTCTGCTAATTATTCCGAAATAATGCATATTTTTAAGCTACCTTTACTCCACTATATTCAAAACATATTTTTCAACACCAGTTGCTGGTCGGGAAATGAATAATTTCGCACAGTGTTGACAAATATGTGCTTATTAGAGGCGTGCTAGATTCCTTGTAAAATTCAGCTAGAAAATCCTGCAATATAAAATATAGTAGATATGTAGTTAAGCTAAATCATTTGAATTAAAACATTTGAGTTACTTGCGTACGAAAGTAAAATTAAAAATGATCATCTTCTAGATCTGTTTTGTTTCTTTTCGTATTCTTGAAAAATTACAAAAAAGTTTTGTATATGTTGTATAGGTTGTTTTTTTTCCAGAAGATGATAAAACTATTATCAATAAAGTTTTCAAGAAACAACCAAAAAAAAACGGTAACACGTTACTGTCAAATTTAAATTTATTTATTCATTTTATTTTTGTTGTCTTTGTTTATTAATAAAAGCAATAATTTTTTATATTATATTTGTTATAAATATAAAAAAAGTTTAAAGTTTAATAAAATGTTTAATTATAGAAAAGTTTTTTTAAATGTGGGCTGACTGGAGTTCAAGCGATATAAAAATTTATATTGTTTAAACTAATACTGGCCACTCAAATTTTCTTACGAAATATTAAACTTAAATATATGATGGATGGATGTAATTAAAAAAAAAACTTTATTATCTGACTGAGAAGTCATTACAGTTTTCATTTGTTTATTTAAAAGTTAATTAAAAATATGATAAGTTAACTTCTATATTTTTATTTTTTATTAAAATATAAATATTACACAATAAGTATTGAGAATTGCATTAAGATGGTTTTTACACAATTAATTTTTCAATTTAATGTCCCCAAATGTGTTTATTACAAAAAGAATTGTTGCTAAAATGAAAATTTTACACAATAGTTTTACTACGCAACGCAGTACTGCCAACCGCATAACACTAAATATTTCTATTAGCGCACTATTAAAAAAAATCCTCGTAGAAGTATACCTAGTAGGTAGGCAAAATACCTTATGTTTAGAGTTGATATAAAATTTAATTTCCGCACATGTTAAGGACTTAAAATAGTTGCGAATTCTCGAATTTTTTAATTGTTGGATGTATGAATTTTTAATTATTGATTTTTTTAATTACTGTAGTGTGAGTTTGTTGTCAAAAATTTTTACGACTATTATTGTACAGCTTAGCATTTTGCTAAAAAGCTTTCTCTTCTCTCTTTTTTTATTATAAAAAATAAATGATAAACTATTATATGCAGCAAAAAAATAACAGTTGTAGGTAATACTTATACAAAAATATAAAAATATAAACTAAAAAAATGTCCACGTAAACAATAAACAAAAACAATTATTTAAATAACAAAATCCAAGTTTTTAATTTGTTATATTCATACACGACGACTCCGTCAAATAGTACGTCATGTATTGTTTGTTTATAACTTTTAGTAGAAATTAAAATATTGATCCACATTAAAACGATAAGTAGGCGGTGGAACTTGAAAAAGGTGTCAATAATCACAATAAACTAAGTAATTGTATTTTTCCTATAAACCGTAGTTTTATGTTTTTCTATAAATATTAGAGTATTTATTATCCAAGTAAAGCATTTGCTACATTATTAAACAAAAGACTAGAAAAAATCAATCTCAGTTTAAGGTTTTACAACAAAATTTAAAGCTCAATATCAGATTGTTTCTGATCTACATCTAGACTCGACAGATATATTATTCAACGTATCTTCAGATAAAAATATTCCAGAAATTGATTGTAACATCTCTTATTTTTATCGACATCATTACAATGTAACAAAGTCGATTCTATTGTTGATAACAATCGTCGAAATTCATATCTTACCTTTGAAGATGACCAGATCTGAAGATAGGAATTTGTAATATATAGTGGTAGGATTCGCACTTTTCTTAGTTCTCATTGTGCTGTTCGAGAGGTAAGAAAAATAGTGCTATCATTCTGATTAATGCAAGAAGTAGTGGTGTTTTAATAAATGTAGGACATCACGAGAGAAAATACTATATTTTTTCAAAAAATATTGAGATATATATCATTTTTGACATTTTATTTAACATAATTGTGTATAAGTATTCTATGTATAGTAAAAAAGAAAATATAGCTAACACAGTTACAGTAAAATTAAATACAATACATTGAGTACCATTTGTTGGTAATGTAGGTATTAAATAAATTTTCCTATTTCGTATTTTCTATATAAATTGTTCAATGCTACAATTTTGTTTCTTCATTATTATTATTGGAGTATATATTTTGATTTGTTCATATATTTTCCAGAAAAATCATAATGAAGTTCTTGGTTCTTCTGGTTTCTCTAGTTTTGGCAGTTAATGCCGCAACTGACAAAGAGCAGTGGTTGGAATTCAAGGTAATTCACTTGAAACATCTAATATTTATTTTAAAAAGGCCTAAATAAAAAAAAATATATGATTAATTAATCAATGTGGTGTTTAGCAAAAATTTGGACGAGACTACAGAAACCTAAGAGAGGAACAGCAGCGATTCTCCATCTTCCAAGACAACTTGCGCGTCATCGAAACACACAATGCGAAATACGCCAAAGGGGAATCATCCTACTACATGGGAATCAACCAGTTCACTGATATGACCCCGGTTGAGTTCAAGGTCACGTTGAACAGGAGCGCTGCCTTGAGACCACAAAAGTCGCAACCTACAGCTTACCACGTAGAGTCCGGTGTCCAAGCTCCAGCCTCTTTCAGTTGGCTACCTCAGGGAATCGTCACTGAGGTCAAGAATCAAGGACAGTGCGGTTCTTGCTGGGCATTCAGCGCTGTAAGTCACTTAATTTTTTTTTGTTGGTCCTTTACAAATAAATATGCGCATATTTAACAAATAATAAAAGATCGGTGAAGGCTTATTTTCGCCTAAACCAAAACATTTCAAAAATCAAAAAGTACTAACACCTGCTTGTTTTTAGACTGGAGCTCTGGAAGGGGCCTACGCCTTAAGAACTGGTTCCCTCGTCAGCCTCAGCGAGCAAAACTTGGTCGATTGCAACAGCGTCAACTTCGGATGCGACGGAGGATGGATGCAGTACGCTTTTGACTACGTCAAAGACTACGGAATTGAGTCAGAGAGAGACTACCCTTATAGAGCTGTCGACCAGTCTTGTCAGTTCAGTAGCTCCAAAAGCGTATTTAGAGCCGCTGGTTATGTGAACATTCCTAGGGGAAACGAAAACGCTTTGCTGGACGCTATTGGTAAGCAAAATGGCCTTCATTCTGTTCTATTGTGTAGAGATTCGAAAGAAACATAACCTTTTCAAAACTTAGGTGAAGTGTTTGCTTCCTTTTTCAAAGACAAAGATTCTCAGAAAGGCAATTAAAGATTAGTAGATATCAATCAAATTTGCTTGTTTATGTCACTCGGTTATCTTTAATAAAGATAACTAAGATATCGAAGATAGATAAAGTTAGGTACTTTTTGTATTTAGAGAGACATTGCTTATGATACAGCAGTGAAATGCGATGAGAAAATATTATTTCTCCCTTTTAAAACAGGCGCTTTTAAACTTAAATTCTGATTAAACTACAAATTATTGCCTCAGGAACAATCAGTTAAACCAAAACTTCCAAGTCTTCGTGGTAGTGTCTTGACGTTTGGAAAGACATTTCATGTCTTTCTTCAGAAACTAGAGATGAAGTTTATTGGTCGGTATTTATATTTGCTGTGTACTGATCCATTGTGTTTTGGTTTGATAATTCGAAGACAGTGGTTAGTACATACGAATTGTTTCCATATTCAAGAGTTTTAGTCACTTATTTCGGTTGAAATGATTCTGTTTTTTCTTGGTTCTATCACTTCTGTGCAAAGTTTCATCATTTTAGATCTATTGAGTACCAACAGAGATGAATTAGCAATAGAACCAAGTAATACCAAAATTCTAGTAAGAGAAATAATATATTTTCCAGAACTCTACTCAGAAACATTAGAAATCTAAGAAAAATAGATCAATTTCGCTTAGAACTACCTGAGGTAAAAAATAAGGACCGGAATATCACAGGTCACTGACTACAACAAACATGAAAAGTGACTAGCAGCCTTAACCTTCAGTTTTTAAATTTTTTCTGAAGAACCAACAATAACTGATTGAACGCTTCCAATTTAACTTAATTTGTAGTACATTTGGTTACAAGTTTAGAAGAAAGTTTGTCTTGCTACTTCTCATTTCACGCTTTTCTTACAGTCAACGTGGGCCCGGTATCCCTAGACATCAACGCGGACTATTTCCAGTACTACGCTGGGGGTGTTCTCGATGATAGCCGCTGTGACGAACAACTGGACCATGGAGTTTTGGGCGTCGGTTATGGAAATCAGAATGGTCTCGACTACTGGCTGGTCAAGAACTCTTGGGGTGCTGATTGGGGAGAGAACGGATATATCAAAATGGCCCGCAACAGGAACAACCAATGCGGTGTTGCCACCGACGCATCTTACCCACTTTTGTAATTTGGTTGTTAACGAATGTTTCTGAAATAGATTGTACAATTATATGCATGACATTGTTTTGTTTATTTAAAAAAGAAAAGTCAATAACAAGATACACACACACATATACAATGTGTTAGAGTGGACAAAAGAAAAAACTTTTTTATTTGACATTTTACGGTAAATTACCTTTATTTTTACAATTGCGAAAAGGAAAAGTTGTTCGGAATTACAAATTACGAAAGAATTCCAAGTTATGGCAAAACTGGTACATTTTGTTTATTAAAAGGTGTGTCGACGGATATAATTGATACGAGGAAAAACTTCTTCTCCGTCATGGGGAAAGAAAAATTATTTATAGAAAATTTTATTATGGCATTTTACTTCAAATAGTAGATTGTGATCGTGAAAACTACTGTGTTGGTTCCAGTCAGTGAATAAATATCCTTCGATGTCAATAAAAACAGGCTTAAAATACTTTAGAAGTTGTGGAAAACTCCCATATACAGAAAAAACTTTGTAAATAAAATTCTGACATTCAAACAAATTTTTCACCAACTGATTATATTTTGGGACGAATCCACTTTTTAGACAGATGGTTTGTAATATTTGCTATATTGTGGTGTCGAGAATCCTCATTTTAGAATACCGTCCAGATGACAATATTTTAAACTTTCCTTTTATGGAATAATAATACCATATTTTTTTGAAAGTACTTACAACGAGAACAACTACGTGAATATGCTGCAAATGTTTGCCCTAATAAGTTCATTTATGACTGGTTTGCCAAAATTATTTTTATTTCCGGCAAGATACCTAGTTGTCCGGCGGATTTCGCTATAAGTGTTAGGACCTGGTTATAGGATACATATTCCAATTGCTGGTTGGAGCGTATGGCCCATATTCATGGCTTCCATGGGGTTCATTTAACAATCATGAGCTTTTACTCTTGGGGCCGACTATACCGATGACTTTTGAACAATAACGTCGACCAGCTAGGCTAATATTATAGAGAAGCTGTACGGAGGTAGAAGATATTAGACGAATTTCTTCTTCTTCAAATTTGTGTGAACATTAATAAAAGTGTTTTACTTTTAATCCAAACTTATTAGGTTGTTAAGCCAGTTTTATGTACGATTTGTTTTATTCAAAAACATTTTGGTACGCCTTTTGCTTAATATCACTTTTTCGAAAGAGTAAAAATAAAGGTGGTTTACTCTAATGTAGGTAACTGTCAACTTTTTCTATGGCCAGATTATTTTAAATACAAGCAAAGCTTTTGTGTGCCTCTCTCTTTCTGTTAAATCGTAAAATATATAATAGAAAAGTTTTTCCTTTCATTCACTCTAACCGTGGACAAACGGTTAGAGATACGTAAAAAAACTATTTTATTAAGGTCCTCTAAAATTGTATAGTATAGAACACAATTTTAGATAAGACATTCAAGTTTATAGTTAGGACCCCACAAATAAATGATGTTTTAAATGATAACATTTTTTATTAAAAAATTCAGTTTTATTTATAAACATGTCTGTTTGTAAATAAACTATACATATCTATCATATTATTGAAACAAAATCAAAAGTGTGTCGTCATAAGAAATTTTTTTGTTGCGTATAGTTTTATCTAATGAATCTTATAAAAGTGATAAGAGCTTAGTGGTAGGACGTACTTATAACGAGCGTTCAAATAAAAACGTGGTCGAAGTTGGCTCTGACACATTGGACGTAGGGAGTAGCTTATAGCGACCAACTTAACCTCATTTCTCAACGAGCTGTATAGCAGCTGTCAGTTTCAATAACGTTAATGACTATATAACTTTATTTTAAAGAATAATCGTGATAACAATAACAAACAATTAAAGGAGCTGCGGAAAGTGTCCCCCTCCTTGTTATAACAATAAATTAAAGCAGCTGCTGAAAGTGTCCCCCTCCTTGTTCCAAGCACTTTTCACACCTGTTCCTCAAAGAATTAAAGACATTTTCTAAGATGCTCGGGGTATTGTTAATTTCACGAATCTTGTCTATAAGTCGAGCCTGCAGATGGTTTAAATCAGGAATAGGCAGTTCAAAAATAGTGTTTTTAAGGTAAGGCCACAAAAAGAAATCACACGGCGTAATATCACATGACCTCGGTGGAAATTCATGTTCAGCATTGAGACTTATTAGTCGATTTTGGAAAACTTCCCTCAACATATTCATCGTCTCGCCTGCCGTATGTGCCCTTGCGCCATCTTGTTGAAAGTAAAAGTTTGTAATTTCGTTTTCTTCCAGCTGGTTAACAAAAGGAGCGATAATTTCTTCTCTATACCTTTGCGCAGTAAGAGTACCATTAAAAAAAATAGGTCCATAAATCCTCCTTCGATTGAGAGCACACCAAACTCCAATTTTTTGAGCGTGTAGAGGGCCCTCGACAAAAAAGTTATCTGGTTTTTCAGAAGACCACATTCTCATATTCTGTGAGTTTACGTAACCACTTAAATGAAACCAGGCTTCATCAGAAAAAAAGGTGATATTATGAAGTTCACCGTAGTTGTTTAAAAACCATTCACAAAATACAGCCCGTCGCGGAAAATCAACTTCATGAAGTTCTTGCTGACAAGTTAAACGATAGGAGAACAAACGCAAATCTTTTTTTAACACTGTGTGGCAGGTACCGACTGATACTCCCACCATTTGTGATAAAACACGTACAGAAGTTCTTGGCGCATTTTCCATTATTTGTTGGACATTTTCTTTTAATTCTTCAGTCCGCTTTTTAGGTCGGCCGCTTCCTTCTTTTCTTGTTACACTGCCCGTTTCACGAAAAACATTAACACAACGCTGAACTGCACTTTGAAAAATTTTGTACTCAACAACGCCGGGAAATTGATTTTGAAATTCTATGAAACATTCCTCAATAGAATACTTCCATATTCCATCAATCTTGCGTCCATTTCTAAAGTAGGACTCTATGATAAACACTTTTTGTTCTTGAGAAAACACCATTTTAAACGCTTTTTAAAACGAAAATATTCAAATTGATAGCGGCGATATAGCGCTTTGACAGATGACGTTTAAGTTCATTTGCTATACGCTACGCCCTACGTCCAAATTTTCAGAACCAACTTGACCACGTTTTTATTTGAACGCTCGTTACATAGGTATAGAAGAATAGACATTGAGACTAAAAACAGGAGATCTCATTGTGAAAACAATAGAACAGGAGAGTGAGAGTGAAAACAGGAGATCTCCTGTTAAAACAGGAGATCTGGTAACACTGATTGCCACTAAATTAAAATTTGTATACATCTTCCTTTCTACATCGTAATTTTATATAATAAAATCAGTGGTTTGCATATATTCCTTTTTACTGTAACCATTAAAAAATGTTATTGCACCCTTTGATTTGTTAATTTCATACAGATATTCATTAATATTTCTATGTAGTTGTTTCTTTTTCTAATAACGTAGATATTAGACGTAAGGTGATTTGATTTAACAACAATTTCGCACTTCTTAAAAGGCTTTTCAGTAAAATTGGTAGAAGTTATTAGCTCTACAACTCGAAATTTGACGATTTTCGAGCAGGTCGTCAGTTTAGACTTTTTGATGTTTCGAGAGACTTTAGCGACGATGTGGCAATCACCTATTCAAAATTGGTTCCTTAATTAACACACAATAAAAATACGATGCTATGAACGTTGTTAATTGTTAAAGTATAGAAGCGAAATGTTACGAAACATGAGCATATTGATTGTTTGACTATCTTAACATCTAAAGATGCATTAAAAGATAAAAATGTACTCTAAACTCTTTTGTTAAAGTTTTCCTACAGCGCAAACCCTCTCAACGTTAATTGCTTGTTATTTGCCACTTATATGAGAACAATGCAAGTTTCTTCTTGAAAAATCCCTGTTCAAATGAATTTACATATAATCAAAGCTATTAGTAAATAAGTATCAGGCGCGTGCTCCACAGATGTTTTTAATACGTTTGTTTAATATCAGGCAGAGACTGTTTCTCCATAAGTGATGCAGAGCTGCAGAACCACCGAAATTATAACAATAATGTAACGGAAACAGACAACTAAAAATACAATTTTGTTAAAAAAACATTCAATGATATCTCCGCGAATAAAAAAGCTTTTTCAAATCTGAAAAAAAGCGTTTTGAAGGGTAAGAGTAGTAGTTTTAGAGGGCATGATTCGTTTTTAGAAAAAAATTTTTTTCACTCCGTGATATAAGCTCAAATATAGCAAAAAAACGTGTTTCCTGCACTTTTAGGCTAGGATATCTCGGAAACGTGACGTATAGCAATTCTGACACCAGATTCGGATTCTACGCACCAAAAACCTTCGGGCAAGTGAGGTCTGGTTTTTGGGTGTGACCTTTCGTAAAATTTTGTTGCCCTGTGTTATTTAGAAATTTCAATCAAATATATATTTGGACTAAAAAGGGAAAATATATTTGCAATAACCAAGTGTTTAATGGCCAACAAAAAGATAATTTCTAGGTCATGCCAGAAAGCCCAGTATCTTAATACCAAATTTGTTTTGCAAAATATTTTTTTTAGAAGTGTAGCTTCTTCAATGTAAGTGTTGACGTAGTGGGTAGTTTCCCATTTTGCCGATATCACAAACACAATTCTACATTTTTTATATTTCTGATGTTATCACTACTGTAAATTATTATATTGACAAAAATAAAAATGATGTACTGCTGATTGCATACATACAGAGTGGTCCTTAAGTACACCTCGATAATAAAATCAGTGATTTTTGGTTACGTTAGGCAAAAAATGTTTTGGAATCTCGATCGCAGTAAGTGTTTTGGAAACAACCGGTTTATATATTTGTATGCAAGTACATTTAATGTTTACAATACGTGTTAATAAAGTTGCTAGCTCAAGTTTTATTAACTCACATTAAACAGGTTACAAGATATTTGAATAAATGTGATATTTTTTCAAAAGCTTTTAACGTGAACATTTTTTTACAAAACGTGTTCTTTTTAGCTTCACCTATACCATTTGTGCTACTTCTTTTGAAAACACCCTGTATGTTCATAGGGACTTTTTTTCCTTGAAATAATCTAAAGAATCACCCCTTTATTATTAAAAACGTAAAGGAATGCTTTCGTATATGGCAACACTGCCAAAATTGTAAATTCTGGTCATTTCTATTTTTAAAATAATGTCAGAAGATCAGTCAATTTTATTATCTATACAACTTTACAGAAGAGTTCACTATTTTGANGCTATTCAATATAAAATTAAACATCACCTGTCACTAATGTCAATGTGTACAAGTGAGTTAAGTAAACTAGATTATAAGCTTCTTTTTGTCATTTTTACGCTTTAATTTTACAGAAACTTTGACGCCCTGTATCTCGTTAAGGAGGCATTTGCGACCCTATGTTTATTAAGACTTTTCGTCTTAATTTTTCATGTATTACTTGAGTCCTCTAGTATCAAAACCCCTTAAATCCGTTTTTGATGAAAAATGAGATATACACTTCAAAATATTCCTACTAAAATTCCCTATTGATGTGTTCATTCGAATGATTGCAAAAGTCACCTAATATAATATTAGATGACTTCTGCAATCATTCGAATGAACACATCAATAAGGAATTTTAGTAGGAATATTTTGATGCGTATATCTCATTCTTCATCAAAAACGGATTTAAGGGGTTTTGATACTAGAGGACTCATATGAGGTTTTATTGTGTTTTTCAGTATTTATTGTGTTGTTCGATAGGTAAGGGAAATAGTATACTGTGTAACAGGTACAGAATAGTGTTAATTTTTCAGTTTGAAAATAGCTTTTTTTTATATTATAACAGATTAATAATTTCAAAAAATTTATGATAAATAATTGCAACAAAAAAAAGCATCAGCTGTAAACTTTTTCTGTTTAAAATTGTAATTTACTGTACAGTTTGAACAATTTTAAAACATTTTTTGCGTAAGAGAGCTGCTAAAGTTGATATGTCAGTTGATAGATTTACAGTTATTACAGATTTACAATTATTTAAAATTAGAGAAGTTTAAGGCAAATTTGACGTAGGTACGTATTGTTGCATCGATATTTGGAAGCGATGAGTGCGATACTAATTCAACTGTATGCATTATTTTGCTTGAAATATTCATTTTGGTATTCATTGAATCAACAGCGTAGCCTTCCAGTTCTTATATCGGTCAAAATAGAATTTAGATCTATATCTCTAATTTCTAACTTTCATAATTCTCCTCTGCGGTAGGCACCACTAATTGGATAACTTAACCATTAAAGTTATAAGAATTAAGATAGAATTCTACATGTTGTCTTGTAAAATATGAACAATTTATTAAAAAATACTCTTGTTAATGAGTATTCATCATCCGGTACTTCTTTCGAAAATGTATTTATTTCTTCTGATGTCAGAGTTTTTGTTTTTTTTTTTTGGTAGACCGCGTTTTCAAAGATGCACGTAATTTCGAATACGTCGAAATGTCAATACCGTGGTTAATGTTTATAGTCGATCTTAACATTGAGTTAATAGACAAAAAGGTAGAAGATTTTTTAAATTTTGGCATTTCTTTTCAAGTATAGTAATGTTAACTGTTCAGAAAAGGATTTAGTTGTATCCTTTTTCCTCCGCTTCATAATTTTCTGGACGCCATTTTATATTTCTCTCTTGAAATTTTCTGCAATAAAAAGTACAATGATTTTACAGTACCTGCCCTCTAATTTGAGATGGAATATTTTCCAGGTCATCATCACTAAATATTGTCTGGTTCTACATTTTCTACTGCAGCATTTTGAATATCAGAATAAATCTGTCCATTTTTGCGTGTATCAATTTGACACGGACTGACATTTGTCTTGGTTGTGAAAATATGTCTCGTGCGTCCCGCTGCAAGTGAATTGTAGGTAAATTGTAACTTACGCTTTGTACATACATTAACTACAATTGATGTATAAAACCCCACAGAAAAGTCTTTTTGGCACTGTCATGTCACTTTCTGTCGTGTTTTAAGTTTTGTGAGAAATTATCTAGTTTGCGCGCAAGTAGTGTGGATAGCGGCAATAGAAAAATAGTATATTATGTTACTAGGAGTAGAAGGCGATCATTATGTGTTGAGCCCAAAAGTTTGCTCGCCGAGGCGTTAGCCGAGGCTGAGCAAATTGGGCAAAACACATAATGAGCCTTCCACTCCGAGTGACATATACTATTTTTTCTTCAAGCGTGAATATAAAAAATTACTAATTTTGAAAATTTATAGCGGATAACGCGATGTTCAATCTCAGCACAAAATAAAATCAGTAGGTAGGTAATACTATTTATTTTATACATTTTATACATTTTATTGATTAATTAAACATGACAGTTTTAACCACTTTATTCATGAATAAAAAAACAAATGTAACAATTATTTTTCTTTAATTTGAATTAAACGAATAAACATCTAAATTACCTACATGTCTATCATCAAACTTTATTTATTAACATGAATATTAAATGTGCAATTTTGTATGGTACAGTTGTTGATATTTAAAGCGCTGCTGGCTGTCTTTTTTTCAAAGTTTACAGTTCTGTCGTTGAATACGTTACTTGTAATAAGGTTCTCAGTTTCAGTGTTAACAATTGTACCATTATTAACAGAAAAGTCTTCGATTAAATTATTTTCAGGATCAATATTTACAGTTTCGCTTGATGTACTTGGTTCATTATACTCTAATGGGTTTAATATTTTCATCGCTATCTGTTTCTTATTGTTTACAGAATCTTCAATGTATCCTTCAGCGACGCTGGTAGATTTCCATCCACCATGTCGCTTTAGGGTTGTAATGTCTCCACCATTATCAACTAAGATAGTTGCCGAGGTTCTTCTAAGGCAATGCCCCGTATATTCATGTGGATTTGGCAACCTTAAAAATGATGCAACATCTTTTGGCACTTTTGAAATTTTATGTATGCCCATTACAACACGATGACAATGGCCATTTTGATATTTAATAAAAAATCTATCAAAAGTTATGTCTTTTGGCCGAAGAGTAGCATATTTTCTGTATAAATTTAAATAAAACTCTCCAATTATGGTAAATGAACGATGTTTTTTAGTTTTTGTATTGGGAATATTTACTAATATTATATTTCCCAAATCTTTTACATCATTAACTTTTACTTGAATGAGTTCATCGCATCTACAAGCTCCTGTGACTCCAAATATTAGTGCAACCTAAAAAATATAGAATTATTAATTTTGTAACAATAAAAAAAGTTGGAAAATGCAAGGAAATTCTAAAACATGACGTAATTTTAAGACATCTATATTTATGAGTTTTTACAACATTCTTCCAATGAGCTATCTTTATTTCCGAAAATTGTTTATTATTCTCGTAATGGATACTATAAAATAACTTGAAGTTTACAAATTATAACAAAATTTTGTATTACAAATATAAAAAGGTTAAATATATATCTACCTATAATTTAAAAAGTACATACCTTGGTTGCTAAATATTTATCATCAGGTGCTTTATTCAGGAATTCGTCAAATTCTTTTTTAGACAAAACTTTCGACTTTTTTGGTTTATAATTTTCACCTTGTCGTTTCAAAAATGTAATTAATTTTGAATATTTCTCAATATTTACATTGTGTTCTATGTTTAATTTAGATTTTACCATTGAATATTGCGCCCATAAAGTTGAACTTTTCAGTGTTCTGGATAATCTTGTAAAATATGCTATCATCACATTTTCTGAATAAATATGTGCATTATTTTCTTTTGCCCAATTTATGAATTTATCATAAGCATTTTCATAAATTTTTCTCGACTTTGTTGGTATAAGTGTTGCCACTGATGTATTTGCAATTTCCAGTAATTCTGGTGGTGTGCACTGCATTTCTTCAGACATTTTAAAAACGACCCGACGCGACATCAAATTTCAACTGACACTTAATGAAACGTCAAAGCTTCTTGAATCTTTAATTCGTTGCTAGGATACTTACCTACACATTGTTACATTTTTTTACTAGTTAAAAAATGAAAAATATTTGTACTAGTTAAACAATAGGCTGCTTCTAAAGGAGGTGTTGCACTATATAATATAAGTATTATTATACGCTTGAAGAAAAAATATATTTTTTTACATTGTCTTGTGTCAAAATAGCAGAATAGCAATGCTCTCTTACATAACTAATATGAGGAAAGAAAATCATCTACATCAACTGATAACGACTATATAAAGTTATCACTGCTCAGTACTAGTTTCAAAATAGTTTTAAATATGACATGATGTAAACTATTCGTACTATCACACATAATACATGTAGGTGATTACTATAAACTATCTTAATTCCAACATCTAAGTCAGTTGTTGAACATATCTGTTAACATTAGTCTTAATATATATTTTTCTTCTAATCCCCATCGTTTGCTTTAGAATATACATATAATATAAATTTCTTTTCTAGAAAAATCGTAATGAAACTTATAATCGTTCTCGCTTCCCTTATTTTGGCCATCAGCGCCACCTCTGACACAGAACTTTGGCAAGAATTCAAGGTAAGTCATTCAAAAACTCACAAGCACAATCTGTAAATAGTACAGTTATTTATAAATCGTGCGTCAAAAAAATGTAGATAAAGATCTTAATATATATTTTAATTGATACTTTTAAATGTTGTCCTTAAGGGCGCCGTTTTATAGACAAGAAATCGCACTTTTAGTAAGACAGCGATAGCACCTGATAGATAGTAGAAAATCCATCCAGTAAGTGGCGGTCTCTACTAGCGTAATGCCAAACTAGAACAACTTCGTAATACCACATAGCAATCGACGTAAAGATTTCTTTAATCGGTAACTATATATTCTCAGGACATTGGTAAGCCTATTATCGTCCAGAGCCGCATTAGGGAAAATATGTGCAATGAACAAGAATTGTCAGATAATTTTAATATTTGCACAGAAAAATAATATAATGACCTACAGTGTTTTAATAAAATATTGGATGTGGAAACAGAGGAATACTATACTTGATACTATCAAAAATTTAAACATTTATTATAGTGTTTACGAAGATAGTTGAAACCGTATAAAAACTAAAAGTCGGCATCTCTTTATTGTGCCCGGAAAGAGATGCCGACTTTTAGTTTTTATACGGTTTCAACTA
>NW_019417471.1:12796-31395 GCF_000390285.2 Anoplophora glabripennis | reverse complement strand
GTTGAAATACGAAGGATTTCTTCAATTGCTCGGCATGAAAAGATGACGGATAATATAAAATATCAGAACACGTACCTTTCCTGTTTTGTCCAATTGATTTATAAAACTACTCAATAATTCTTATTAATTCATGTATAAATAGTATCCTAAAAGCATTCTGCTGGGTGTGGGTATGTTTATAATACCGTACGCTTTTATCTGTATGTTCAACAGTCGTGTAAAGTTCAGGAAACGTAAGATAAAAAAATATGTTTTTTTTCTTACTTAAAATGTGTTGTCAGTTATCTCACACCCTGAAGAACACTTGTTTGAGTAGTACAGTGAAGTGATATTGTTTCTTACTTGCTTAGATTTTTTAAACAATTGGACAAAAAATTCATTGAAAATTGCGCATAAAAACGCCCCCCTTAAGATAAACAAATGTTATCTGATAATATAGGAGTAAATACGACTTTAAAAATATTTTACTTGTAATTTTTGCTCATTCATCATGAAATGAAAGAATTAACGTATCCAATATTTGTTTGTTTGTCCTTCCAGTGCTACATTAAGCATAAAATAAAATCTGAAAAATGTCAGGAATTAGACATGCAACAAGTAATTAAATTTCTAGCAAAACTTTGGACGAGACTACAGAAACCTGAGGGAAGAAGAAAAACGTTTCTCCATCTTCCAAAGCAACTTGCGCGCCATCGAAGCACACAATGAGAAATACGCCAACGGAGAATCTTCGTACTACATGGGAATCAACCAATTCACAGACATTACCCCAGCTGAATTCAAAGCCCGATTGAATACCAGCGCTTCAATAAAACCAATTCGTACACAACCAACCACCTGGCATGTAACATCCGGTGTCAAAGCTCCAGCTTCCTTCAGCTGGATACCTCAGGGAGTTGTCACTGGAGTTAAAAACCAAGGAGATTGCGGTTCCTGTTGGGCATTCAGCGCTGTAAGTCACATTAAAGCAATAAAAAAGTAAAAAAATTATATCAATTCATATTGAAACTAGTCAGTAGTCGGTTTATCAAGATTAACCATTAATTCTAGAGTGGAGCTCTGGAAGGAGCTCATGCCATAAGTACAGGCAACTTGGTCAGCTTCAGCGAACAAAACCTTGTTGATTGTGTCACCACCAACGGAGGTTGTGACGGGGGGTGGATGCAAAACGCCTTCGATTACGTCAGAGAGAATGGAATAGAATCAGAAGGGGACTACCCTTACCAAGCCGTTAATCAGGCATGCCAGTACAGTGAATCTAAGAGCGTGTTCACGATTTCAAGCCACGTGACTATTCCAGAGAGAGATGAGAATGCTTTGCTAGATGCTGTTGGTAAGTCAGACTCTCTTTCATTGTGGAGATTTATTAATAGTTTAAATTTCAAATTCAACCAATAGTTTGCATCAACGCAAAAGTGGAACTTAAATTATTTTATGTTTAATGTGTTTTTCCTTCAGCGAATATTGGTCCGGTGGCTGTAGACATAAGGGCCGACACCATGATGTCCTATCAAGGTGGCGTCTATGATGACACCGCTTGTGATGAACAGATGAACCATGGAGCCCTCGCAGTGGGTTACGGAAACGAGAACGGCGCAGACTACTGGTTGGTCAAGAACTCTTGGGGTACCGCGTGGGGAGAGAATGGTTACATCAAGATGTCCCGCAACAAGAACAACCAATGCGCTATCGCTAGTTACGCGTCTTACCCTGTTGTGTAAAATATATTAGATTAATTGCAATGTAACAGATAACAGAATAAACATTTAACTTTTTTATTTCGTCTCCGATTTAACAATATCTACAATAATAAAATATTGAACTGATGAGTGATGAGTGAAATTGTCATTTATGTAAATAGTATGTCCACGGCTTGAGTTTACAGGAGGACAAATGCACCAAAAAGTGAAAGGTACGCAAAAAAAGGCATTCTCGATAAAAGTTTTTGCTTGTTTAGAAAATACGAATCACCATGACGAACTTCAATTTTGTTGTACAGTTAAAAACTGCTTGAAAAATGAATGAGAGTCACGTTATCAAAAATTTAATTAAGTATTCTGTAGCACATCTCTAATCAGAGTATCTACTAATTCTTAAAATAATAATGACACTTAAGAACAAACTTGTTGTTGTCTGAATTTAATGAATTATTTAATGTAAAATAGTTCTCATNTGGAAATTATTTGAAATGATGCATTTAGTTTTATTTTGAACTATGGCGCTATTAAATGAAGAATATCTTTTGCTACAAACAAGAATATATATTTTTCATTTCAAATAAATATCTTCTTGCGGATATATGAGACTAGGAATTACTCAATACAAGCTGATTAGGTTCATTTCAAGTATTTACTTTTTTGTGTGTGTAACTAAAATTTCCTCTATTCTAAATTGCTTAATTTATTCGCTAGAGGGGACCAAAGTTGACAAAAAATTGTTTTTTTTTTTCAAATCTCTCAAACTTGAAATAATTATAACATTTTCCAAAACAATTTATTTGGTAATAGAAACAAAATAATAAGTAATAAACTGTTCTTTTATAAGAACTATTACAAAAAAATAAAATTCTTCTTGTTGTTCCTTTATGGTTTCACTGAACAAACTACGTTTCAGGACTTGCCACTCGTACATTTTCCTTTTCGATAATATGGAATTTGATTAAAAGGAATATTTGTTGATAACCGCTGAACAACATCTGAATCTTATAATTGCAAATTCCTAGATCTTATGATACGAATTAACATGTAATATAAAAGTCAGATATTTCGACGATTTTCAGTTCATTGTTCATTGTGTTGTTCGAAAGGTAAGAGAAAATTTTTAATTTTAATACAGTATCTAGTATAGTAAAAGCTAATAACGATAACATTTCCCATTTATTTTTGTTTTTCTTTTAATTCTCCCATTTTGTATTGGGTACAGCTAAGCATTTAAAATTCTTTTTCTAGAAAAATCATAATGAAATTCTTGATCGTGCTGGTGTCTCTTATTGCGGCGATTGCTGCTGCTACTGACAAAGAGTTGTGGCAGGAATTCAAGGTAAGTAGAACCGGAACTCATACCGTGAAAGCGCGCCTAGATACACAGTTGAAACAGGTGCAAAAATGATAAATAATTTTAGTACTGCATTAATAAAATGGGGATAATAAAATAAACTTTAATTTGCAAAATTTGGCGCTTCAAAAATTTATAAGAGTATACCTACATGATTTGAATAAATATTTAGTTGATCGTTTTTTTCTTTCAGTATAGGATAAAAAATTTTTTTTTTCTACTTTTAACAAAAGAGGTCATCCAAAGTCACTTAAGTGTTTTACTCTGTTGTTCTGTCAATGCTAGGTTGAGTTAAACACTAACTTAACTATAAAACCTGAAAATTAATGCATTAGATATACAAAAAAGTTTAATTTCTAGCGAAACTATGGACGTGACTACAGAAACCTGAGGGAAGAACAGAAACGTTTCTCCATCTTCCAAAGCAACTTGCGCGTCATCGAGACACACAATGTGAAATACGCCAAAGGGGAATCTTCGTACTTCATGGGAATTAACCAATTCACAGACATTACCCCGGCTGAATTCAAAGCTAAATTGAACACGAGTGCCTCAATGAGAGCACCTCGTACACAACCTACCGTTTGGCATGTGAAAACCGGCTTAGAAGCTCCTTCCAGCTTCAGTTGGATACCCAAAGGAGTCGTCACCGAGGTTAAGAATCAAGGAGACTGCGGCTCTTGTTGGGCGTTTAGCGCTGTAAGTTATAAAAAAGTAATACCCAGTCGAATTAGATCACAAAACCTGAAAACTTGAAAAAATTATTAGACATTTTATTGTACAGGGTGGGCAAATAAGCGAGGTAAGCGGCTGTATCTCAGAAACTAGTGATCGTAGAGAGCTACGGTAAAAAATTTTATAGGTAAAGTGGGCAAGGGAAAATGCTGGAAATTATTTTCAAGTTTCCAAGATGGCCGCCAGTGGGCGTTTCCACCATCTTGAATTACATAAAGTTACGTTTCTCGCGATTTTCCCCAATGAATGTAACAAAAAAGTATTTGCGTTTTAATGTTAACTTAAAGTCGAACATTTTTTGTAAAAACAATTTTTCTCTATCTTTCGAAATAAAGTGGTGGGGGGTATTTGAATGTTGTTTTAAATAAATGCCTGTAACTTCGAAACGGCTTAATGGATTTGGATAAATTTGGTATCATTGAAAAGAGCATTTCTTGGGCTTTTAGGTTTCTCGTAATCATGACAGTTGCGACCTACACGGCCGCCGATAGAGGGCGTTATTCGATATTATAACCAAAATATTGGATTTTCTCAAAAAATTTAAATGCGATGATATGACTTTTTTTAGACTAGAAAATAGACAAATGACCAACCAATAAGCCTGCGCAAACCGCATCTTAATATCTTTTTCCTAACTCAAATTATTAAAAAAAAATACTAAACCAGGAAAATTCATATATCCCCATTTAAAAATGCATCGGTTGCTTTCGATAAGAAGGCAAGTAGTAGGCCATGGAAATAAAAGACAAACTCCTCTCTAAAATATTCACAAGAAATGTCAGTTTATTTAGTGCTGTGATTTTAAGTCGCACGTTTTCGTATTTATAAGCGATTTTCCTTTTAAATAAAGTTGTGGTCCTGAAAAGGACCGATTTTGAAAAAAGATTAATGCCTTCTGTGTTCAAATTGCCTTCCGTCATATTCCACACATTGTTCCAGTCTTTCTTGAGTCGACAGAACCGCAGCCTCGATTTCTACCGCTGATAGTTGACGAATTGAGTTTCGAATTCTGTTTTCCATATCCATTCGTGTTGTTGGTGGAGTTTGAAAAACAATGTCTTTTAAGCGTCCCCACAAGTAAAAATCAAGACATGTCAAGTCCGGAGATCTTGCCGGCCAAGGAAATAGGCTTCCCCTTCCTATCCAGCGTTCTCGAAAGGTCCCGTTAATATGGTTTCGGACATTAATTGAATAATGTGCCGGACAACCATCTAATTGCAGAAACATAGTTCTCCTAGTTTCGAGTGGCACATCTTCCAACAAAATTGGCAAGTCGTTGATCAAAAACTCTAAGAAGCGGTTACCAGTTAAAGCTTGATCAAAAAAATAAGGTCCAATAATTCTGTCCCCAATGATACCGCACCACACATTTAGGCTCCAGCGTCCCTGGTGCTGCACTTCTCTTAACCAATGCGGATTTTCAGCGGACCAATAATGCATATTATGACGGTTTACTCTACCATCACTACTAAAGGTAGCCTCGTCGGTCCAGAGAATTTCCGTTAAGAAATTTCTGTTTTCCTCAAGCATGCCTAGCATCCATTGACAATAATTTAATCTATTATCGAAATCTTGTTCATTTAGCGCCTGGTGCAAAACTATGTGGTAAGGATGTAATCTAAAAGTAAAAAACAACATATGCGTAAAAATAATATAATCAGAATAACACTGAATTGTGTATTTGAGAGTATGTGCTAAGATACTTGGAATAAGATAAAATTATTTACCTATAATCTTTCAAAATATTTCTAACAGTTGTTCGTGCTATTCCCAAGTCTAGAGACAATGTTCTAGTTCCTACATGTCTATCAAATTCTATGTAAGCCAAGACATTGATAATGTTTTCTTCGGTCCTTCCATTGCGACGCCTGCGACGTTTAGGACGACGAAAACTTCCAGTATCGCGTAATCGCTGTACCAAGCGCGGAAACATTCTTCTCCCGTAATGACGGCGATCTGGATACCGTGCCGCGTACTGTCTTGCAGCTATAGCTGCATTTTGAAAACACTCGAAATAAATCGCAATCATGTCAACGGCTTCATTATTTGTGAGAGGCATTTTGATTAAAAAGTACTCAAATTATACGCAATCAACAATATTAGGCTGCGTGTGACAAAAGTTTGACGTTACTTGGCAATATTTTTGTTAGGCGATTGTCGTGTCCATGGCCTACTACTTGCCTTCTTATCGAAAGCAACCGATGCATTTTTAAATGGGGATATATGAATTTTCCTGGTTTAGTATTTTTTTTAATAATTTGAGTTAGGAAAAAGATATTAAGATGCGGTTTGCGCAGGCTTATTGGTTGGTCATTTGTCTATTTTCTAGTCTAAAAAAAGTCATATCATCGCATTTAAATTTTTTGAGAAAATCCAATATTTTGGTTATAATATCGAATAACGCCCTCTATCGGCGGCCGTGTAGGTCGCAACTGTCATGATTACGAGAAACCTAAAAGCCCAAGAAATGCTCTTTTCAATGATACCAAATTTATCCAAATCCATTAAGCCGTTTCGAAGTTACAGGCATTTATTTAAAACAACATTCAAATACCCCCCACCACTTTATTTCGAAAGATAGAGAAAAATTGTTTTTACAAAAAATATTCGACTTTAAGTTAACATTAAAACGCAAATACTTTTTTGTTACATTCATTGGGGAAAATCGCGAGAAACGTAACTTTATGTAATTCAAGATGGTGGAAACGCCCACTGGCGGCCATCTTGGAAACTTGAAAATAATTTCCAGCATTTTCCCTTGCCCACTTTACCTATAAAATTTTTTACCGTAGCTCTCTACGATCATTAGTTTCTGAGATACAGCCGCTTACCTCGCTGATTTGCCCACCCTGTACATTGAAACGTGTCGAAAAAGAAAAATTTCAAAAAGTTGAATTTAATTAGCACTTTACGACTAACAAAGTAGGACATGCAAAACAGCGTTATAAACAAATTGTCCCAGAACCAGGCAAATGCCGCTCGGGAATTCGCTCTTTTTGCTTAAAAATAGCTTATTTCTATGGTAATTAATTTTAATTTAAAAAAATTGAAATTTTTCTTCACACGATACCTTTTTTTTATATATATATATATAATGTTAGTTGTTATTAATTAATTAACTATTGGACGTATCTGACTGGGATTTTAGAGACAATTAAAGAAAGGTTAAACTTTTATTTTCCGAAAGTTTTAGCTCATGTAATAAATGCGCAAGCAGCAGTAAAAGTTAACGTAAATGACCAGCATGCACGCGTGAGATTTTTTAACCGAATTTGAAACGTTTAAGTCAAAATACTCACACGCGTGCGATCAAAGATGTATAAAATTAATATTATTCTTCAATTTCAACAAATACTAGTTCCTTTCAGTTGTTAAAATCATCATCAAAGTTTGACCAAATTCATAGCAACCATTCTATTGTAGGTTCGACATTTCCAGCAAATTCTTTAGCAAAATATCAATAACTCATAATTTTTTTTTAGAGCGGAGCTTTGGAAGGAGCCCACGCTATCAGCACGGGCAACTTGGTCAGTCTCAGCGAACAAAACTTAATGGATTGCGCCACCGCCAACTGGGGTTGCGACGGGGGATGGATGCAAACCGCATTCGACTACGTTAGAGAGAATGGAATAGAATCAGAAGCGGACTACCCTTACCAAGCCGTTAATCAGGCATGTCAGTATAGTGAATCTAAGAGCGTGGTCACTATCTCCAGCCACGTGACTATTCCAGAGAAGGATGAGGATGCTTTGTTAGATGCTGTTGGTAAGTAAGACATTGTGCTAGATCTGAAAGTTTTGTTGGGATGATTTAGGGAGAACTAAAAGAACGTACAATAGTTCTAAGTACAAGTTCATGTTTGGGACTTGTAACCAAGCAATTTAGTTCTTTGTTTGGTATTTAATGTACTTTTTTCTTCAGCCAATATTGGTCCAGTCTCTGTAGACATCAACGCCGACTACATGATGTACTACCAAGGTGGTCTCTTTGATGACAGCGCTTGTGATGATCAGATGGACCATGGAGCCCTCGCAGTTGGGTACGGAAGCGAGAACGGCGCAGACTACTGGCTGGTCAAGAATTCCTGGGGCACTGACTGGGGAGAGAGTGGATACATCAGGATGGCTCGCAACAAGAACAACCAGTGCGCTATTGCTACCTATGCGTCTTACCCCGTTTTGTAAAATGTTTTTGTAGATGCATTTTAGCGAATAAAATAAGTATGTGCATGTGATTTGATGTTTTTATGCTTCCTCAGTACCTATTGAATAAACTTACGAAAAAAAAAGGAAAATTGCAAAACTATCAAAGATTGACAGAATTTATAAATTCTCCATACTATTTTCTCTCAAAAACTTGGTGATATACGATTAGAATAAATTTGCACCGATTATTATGTTAAGAATGATTTATTTAAGATGTTCTTGAAGTTAATTATACTTAACTTTTTTGACTATTGCACAATCAATAACCGTACTAAAGTACATTTTTATAGAGGCTACAACACAGACAACTTCTAGTCACTTACGTTACTTTGTTAGATCCTTCAGTTGTTTTTTTTTTGTAAAAAGTACTGATTTTAAGTATAAAACTTTTTATCGTCCAGGAACATTTGTGGAACTTTATAACTTACACGGGCTCAAAAAAAAGTAGTTGCTTGCGCCGTAAAGGAAATCATAGGATTCTTATACAGGGTGTCCGTTAAAGAATGGACCAAACTTTACAACTTGATTCTACGACGAAAATTAATGGGAAAGTCATATACAATGTTGCTCATAAACGCTTAGCTTTCAAGATACAGGGTGTTGAAGTTGAGAGAAAAATAACATTTTCTTTAATATCTTTCGACTAGTTCTAGTTAATTTTGTAAAATTTCGTATCTGGAACCAGGACCAGGAAAAAAGTTGGAATAAGAATAATTTAATAGAGAAACAAACAACTTAACAACACAAATAACATACAATTTGCACTGACTGAAAAGTAAGAAAAATTTTAGAATTAAATTCCCCATAAAATAAAGTAATAACTTTTTACGCGAAACACCCTGTGTAACAAGAACAGTAAGTGACAGTGTATTGATATTTGATACATTAGATTAGTTCTAATACATATATAAAACTGTAATTCTGGTTTATCAAATAATGTTTTTAGTAATCAGTGACGCAGGATATCAAGGGCTATACAATTTTCTAAAATATTTAGCTGTGTTTACTACAAAGTACTAGGTCCTCAGGAAAATAAATATAAAAACTGTATCTGCAAATAACTAGCAACCACAGTGAATATCAAATAAGCACCTATCTGTTATCTTTAATTTAATAAAAAACAGAGCATTGTTTTAAAAAGTAAGGAATACATACTTACTGTAAGATACTTAAGTAATTATATGAATCAGTGTAGAAACTTAGAAAAATGTAATATAAAACCAATAAAAAATATGAATTTTTTTGAAAATATATTATAACTTATATAATCCCAACTATTGTAATACAATGTCCTACGTCAAGAAGAATGAAAGTATAAACTTGTCTTCATATCGCTAGGCAAATGACTGAGAAGTAACGTTCCTCAAAATTTTATTTTTTATGGACGTTATGTTTACTAATGTCACTTAACTACAATTTTTTATAATTTTTTTCACTCACGATCCTTGACAAAGAGATAACATCTTCCACAGGAAAATGTTTTTGTCGATAACCAATAAACTACGTTTATATCACTCGATTGAAGGTCGTAGAGATATAAATTGGTAATATATGAGGGCAAGATTAGGGTACCTTTTCAGTACTCATTGTTGTTGTTCGAAAGATAAGTAACTTTTATCAATTGGTCTTGATAGGAACAGAACTTCGGAAATGTTGAAATACGCCCATTGTTATAATTTTAATTGTAACGTTAATAAATGATTGAATATCGATCATTTCTTCCAGAAAAAGCAAAATGAGGTTCTTGGTTGTTCTCGCTTCCTTTGGTTTGGCAATTAACGCCGACCAACAGTTGTGGCAGGAATTCAAGGTACGTGTAAAACTAAAGAGACACCTATATCACTGCTTTCGCTTACTAAATTGTCGAATCACATAACGAGAAATATCAAAATGGAGAGTCGTTGTACTACATGGGTATCAATCAATTTACAGACAAAACCCCAGAAGAATTCAAGGCTATGTTGAACTATAGCACTTCTCAAAAACCTGTTCAGAAAGAACCCATCGTTTGACACAAAAACAGTGATCTCGGAGTTCCCGCAGAAGTGAATTGGGTTTCCAAGGGAGCCGTCACCGAAGTCAAGAGTTAAGGATCCTGCGGTTCTTGCTGGGTGTTCAGCACTGTAAGTATTTTTTTCCTTATCCTGTGGGTCGGTTCTTAAGACAAAGATTAATCAAGGAGGTGGAGCCTGCTAGATTAAAATTGCTGCGTTCTTTCCGTGTCTGATTTTATATATTTTCAACATTTTCTTCTATTTTATTCATCTTGGTTTTGAGTCCAGATATTCACATTGTCTAAACTGTGGAAAATTTTTATTTTTTGCTTTGTTATTTCCTTTTTTAAGATGATTTATGTTCAAATCTACACCTGGAATTTTATGAGAAATATCTAAATGACAAAACATAAAATGTTAAAGATTATTTTAATCAGTGTTTAGTCGATTAATAAGTCAAGACTAAACTTAGTCATTCATGTATTTAGTCGTGACTATTGATTAATCATTATTCATAGATATGGTGACCAATAACTAATTAATCATAATCTAGACTAAAGATCAGTGTATTCACTAATCATGACTAACGACTAATTGAATACTAATTTCGTATAGAATGTATCTGCGTAAGTATTCCAATAGACAAATAAGAAATGATAAATATTATTTGTATCTGTACTAGTCATTCATGAGAAAGTGACTATTCTGTACAGATTAATAATTGTCCTTATAATGAAATATACCTCTTTGTTGTTAAAGTGTTTCAATGAGATAAAATGTAAAACGTCCTGCTGAATCAGTATATGAAATCATAAAAACTGTTTAACATCAATTTAAAAAAATAAGGCCGAAAAAACAATTTTATAAGTTGTAAGTAGTATTTTTATAAAATTAACAAAATAAACATTTTCATGGGCCGAAATTAAAAAATTTGGAAAGTATGCTCTGAAAAATAATCATTAGGTGCCCAAAATATGAAATAATTGTGAGAAAAATTCCATGATACCTATAAAATGTGAAATGATAGGTATATTTGTATTTAAACAATAATCGTTAGGTATATTCCTTTATAAGTTTATTGTTTTTTTCGTAGCTAAAAATATTTTAAATGTACTGGCAATTTTTTATAAATCTTAATTCCCATAAAAGATGGGCTTTATTCTAAAAGTTGTCTATGTTTGAGATGGAACTGCCAAACCATTATCACAACAGGTATGATAATAATGGCAGAAATAATTTCTTTTTAAAGTTCCGAAAATTACTTTTGGAATATAATAAAATTTCATTGTGCTATATATAATTATAGCACTGTGAGGAATTATAATTTTTTAAAAGTGTTTCTATACGATTTTAATCTATCCGCATAAACTATATTTCTCGTAGCTCGTTTCTGGAGTTTAAAAGCTCTTGTCTATACCTAAATTAAGATGCACACCGACATAAGATTCCATAAAAGATCCTAGTTGATACATAACTTTTTCCCAGTTTAATCTATTGTCTAATTGTAAGTCTTAGAAGAGACTCTCGATTTAGCTTTAACAGGTAACTTTTATCAATAATAATATTCCTAAACGTAAAATTCATTAAATTTAAAAGAAATTTATTGATACAAATTTATTTAGTAATAACTGGGGCGGCATTGATTGTCTCATTTAAATATGTATTTGTTGGCATACAGTAGACTATTATTATCGACATACATTATCAGTGAATTATAGGTGATTATATCACTCACAAACAAAAAAAAATAGTAAAAGCTCGAGGGCAGATACCTACTTGTGGAACGCCAGAACTTATCTCTATCAAAGAATTACCTATATTCTTTGAGGTGACTATTACTCTAATAGATAATGAACAGAATAAGACCCAAAATACTGAATTGGATGCAAACCAATATTATTAAAATTATATCTGCAATTTAAAAACAATACTCAAAACTCAATAATATTTTAATTTCTTTAGCAATTTTTATCTATCTATGACTAAAGCTGTTATTAAATAAATTGACATTACATATTTCCATTTAGACCATTCTTTGAAACCGAATTGTTTATTAACAAATAAGTTTTCCTGTCTCAAACATTCATTGCCTCTTTCTTATAATTTTAACTATATTTTTAAATATTTGAAAAGGTATTGATAGGTCTAAAATAGTTTACTTGGATTTTACGGCAGTATTGATATCTTCATTTTCCTCACAGCAAATGTTAGACCCATCCCCGCATCAATCAACGCTGAAACTTCCAGAACTTTTCTGGAGGAATATTCGTTGACGATTGATGGATGCCAACCGAATTGAACCATGTAATACTCGAATTAAGAACTCATGGGATGTTGATTGAGGAGAAAATGGTACTTTAAGATACAGGAACTAATGTGGTACCTATCAAATACGTCGGAACTTACGCTGTCATGTAATTCATGTCTGGATTATAAATTATATCAGACTGCGATGTTCTGAAAATTGTTTTATTGTAATCAAGTAAAATGCGTCTTAAAACTGTTTATTATCTGTTACATTACCGTAAATATCGATTGTCATAGTAGGTTTTATCGTGTGATACGAAATTGTACGGAAAAAATGTTTTTCTTCAAGAAGCACTTTGACAACTATTTTGTTACTTTATCGTTTTTATACACTCGTTATTTTTATGACATCAAAGAAAATTTTCTTAAAACAGAAATTTGTGGGTAATTTTCTAAAAATCAGTGATATTTAATTAAACTTTTAACTGAAATTGTTTTCAGTTACATTCGACATAGTGATAGAATCAAATAAATCACATCAATTTTCTCGTAAGGGAATATACATTTTACCTTTTCCAACTTTTATTCAAGTAATTTGTTTGTTGTATATTGGATTTGGATTGTCACGAGCGTTACCTAATATATCAGTGTATTTATTGAGGAAAAAAATGATACGCCACTGAGTTTTTCAGGTCTTGAGGACAAATCTTAAAAATTTCGTTAAAAAAGAAAATGACTTTTTAGCAACTTTCCTGACAGCTTTTTCGAAAAAATTACAAAAGAAATTAGGCTACAAATGAATCGTAAAATTAAAATTTTTGATTGATTTGTTCTTTTATGTATTATTTTGAAATACACAGAAAACCAAAACTAGTATAGAATCTAAGAAATATGTAATAGAACATGAACAAAAATGCGAATTTGTATAAAATATATGCGAAGTTATTCAACATACCTGCATTATAATAAAATGCCTTACGTCAGGAGATTTAAAAATACTTAATCACCGGACAAATAACATTGAGAGGTAACACTCCACAATTTGTACGTAATGTTTATTTTTTATAAAAGTGCTTATAAAAAATGCTCTTTAACGGATAGATGACATGTGGCATAGCTATCGTTTTCTAGATGCCCGATCCTTGAAACAGAGATAATATCTTCCACAGACAAATGTTTTTATTGATAATCATTAAGCTACGCTTATATCACTCGATTGTAGATCGTAGAGATATAAGCTGTAATACAAGTATATAAGGGATATATTGGGATACCTCTTTAGTACTTATTTTTGTTGTTCGAAAGGTAAGTAACTTTTATTATTTTAATAGATCTTGGCAGAAATAATTTTGGAAATGTTTAAAATATTGACATCGTTATAATTTTAAGGTTAATAAATGATTGAATATCGATAATTTTTTCCAGAAAAAGCAAAATGAGGTTCTTGGTTGTTCTCGCTGCCTTGGTTTTGGCAATTAACGCCGACCAACAGTTGTGGCAGGAATTCAAGGTACGTATAAAACGAAAGAGACATCTATATCACTGCTTTCGGTTACTATATTGTCAATATTTCTAGGAAAAATTTGGACGGGACTACAGAAACCTGAGGGAAGAACAACACCGATACACCGTTTTCGAAAGCAACTTGCGCATCATCGAGGCACATAACCAGAAATATCAAAATGGAGAGTCGTTATACTACATGGGCATCAACCAATTCACAGACAAAACCCCAGAAGAATTCAAGGCTATGTTGAACTACAGCGCTTCTCAGAAACCTGTTCAGAAAGAACCCATCGTTTGGCACAAAAACACCGGTCTCGGAGCTCCCTCAGAGATGGACTGGGTTTCCAAGGGAGCCGTCACCGAAGTCAAGAGTCAAGGATCGTGCGGTTCTTGTTGGGCATTCAGCACTGTAAGTATTATTTCCTTAGCCTGTGGGTCGATTCATAAGACAAAGATTAATCAAGGAGGTGGAGCCAGCTAAATTAAAAGTACTGCTCTCTCTCTATGTCTGATTTTATATATTTTCAACATTTCTTCTCTTTTATGCATCTTAGTTTTGAGTCCAGATATTTACAATGTCCATTTTGCGCCTGTCTTCCGAAAGCTTGCGTACTCTGATCCTGGATTTTACATTTCTTTAAATATCCTGGCATCCGACACAGTCTTGCCTTGTTGTTATCTGCCAGTTCGCGTTAGCAGCTGTAAAGAAGTTTCGAGCACACTTTGTTCAAGTTTAAGGACTTTACTGAAGCCCGTGCTGTATATAATTTAAACTATTACATCACTGTCATTCTAGAAAAGAGAATATTAAATATCTAGTCCACTAAATGTGTGCTTTTATTCTTTAAATTCTTGTACGTGTTCATATCTGTTGCTATCGTTGAAAGTAATCAAATTAACATGAAGTATTTTCTAACTCAAACTGAAAATCCCAATATTATTATAAGTGTAGCACCACATATTATTTGTATCTAGACTGGTGCCGTCGAAGGAGGTCATTTCATCAAGACCGGCAGCCTGGTGAGCCTCAGCGAACAAAATTTGGTCGACTGCTCCACCATCAACTCAGGATGTAACGGAGGATGGATTCAAGCCGGTTTCGACTACATCAGAGACAACGGAATCGAAACAGAAAGCGACTACCCATACAACGCTGTGCAAGGAAGTTGCCTTTTCGACAGATCAAAGAGTGTCCTGAACGTCCAAGGATTCGTGAACCTCGACCAAGATGAAGACATTTTGTTGGATGCTGTCGGTAAGTGGAATCGATTATTTTGACTTAAGTGGTTACGCCACAAACCTAGAAGAAACTGTAGCAAATTTACCAACATAGAAGATAACTAAAAAAACCATAGCAATAGAGAATAAGGAGACCTTTCAAATGAGGTATCACAAGCCCCTACTCAAATTAAAAAATTTAAGCTTTGCAACTCGAAGGGGTGAATTTATGGATGAAATTTTTACGTTGCAGGATATCATTTCAAACTGTTTCAAAATCCAAAATCGACGTGTCGCGGAAATCCATCAGATTATAATAAATCTAATCTTAAATTATTTAGATACCGGTTTGAAATTTCTAAAGCTAAGAAAATGGCTAACGATAATTTTATAAAAACGCATACAAATTCCCAAAAAGCAATTTGGAATTTAGTTAATAATACTGAAATGAGTTACTCAAATAATTTAAGTAACTTGACACCCGATAACTATTTTATAAATGTTGCTATTAATGTTATAAGCAATTTACCCGTTAATAACACCAATTTAAATAGCTGCCTCCAATTACTCCGTCCAGTGAATAGTTTTTCCTTTTCTGAAGTGACCCCTTGGGAAGTCATTGATATTGTTAAGAGTTTTGAGAGCAAACCTTGTTTGAATGTATATATTTCAACAAAAAATTTAAAATCAATCGACCCAATATTAATACCTTGCACTGATTTAATTAATTATTGTATACATAAAAGTATTTTCCCCCAATATTTAAAAATTTCTAAGGTTGTTCCTATTTATAAAAATAATGATATTAATAATCCCTCTAATTTCAGACCTATCTCTGTAATACCTCATCTAGCTAAAATATGCGAAACTATCTTAAAAATACAAATAACTAATTATTTTGAGACTCAGGGACTCTTCAATCCTCAATAATTCGGTTTTGGAAGTAATCTATCGACCACACTAGCGATAGATTGTCTAACATCCACAATAAACAATAGTTTTGAAGTAGGGAAATACGTTGCTAGTCAATTTTTAGATCTTGAAAAAAAAAGTAGGGGTAGCTGGGAGTTAGGGGGTTGAAGAAAAATGAATTATTATATAACCGAAATATGGGAAAAATCAAAATCAGTTAACGTGTTTTGGCGTTTTAAAAAAATTTACTCATTCAAAAGATATGAATTTTATTCCGTACTTCTGGCCATCCCTGTATAATGTGAAATCATCCATAAAAAATATTGAACATGGAGTTTCACAAGGCTCCATATTGGGTCCGTTACTGTTTCTGATATATATTAATGCTTTTCCTAATTGTTTACCTCATGATACTAAAAGTATAATCTTTGCTGATGATACCAATATAACTAGAACCAACTTAAACTTTGAACAGTTAATGACGTCAACTTATAACCAACATGCATCGGTACCGGTAGAAAACTGGTTTACTAGTAATCAACTCAGTTTAATACTTCGAAGATCGAAACAATGATTGTTAGTCTCCGGAATATGGAAAACTGGGATAATCCAACACGTGTAAAATTGTTGGGAGTCCATCTTGACCCTAAACTGACATGTGATCAACATGTTAATTATGTTTGGTCCAAGATATCAAAACATACATATGTCTTATTTATGTCAAAAAACATATACATAACTTTGAAATCAGAAGTGAGACTCACTCTTATAATAAACGAAAGAGCACATACTTGTGTAATAAATTCCTAAGACTTAGTAAAACGCGGGTCGGTACTAATTATAGGGCTACCAAATTTTTTAACGTAATACCTCACCAAATTCAAAATTTTAATGAAAATAATTTTAAATCAAGGATAAAAAATACTTAATATAAAATGCCTTTTATGGTTTTGAAGATTTTATTGACAGTAATGTAGCTCGAATATGAATGTTAACATTAATCTTAGTTAGCCTTATTCATAAAGACCTACTTAGTATAATACTAACAATCTATTACTTAATAACTACTAAGAAGCTATTAAGCAGTTCGTATTCATAGTTGAAATTTTAGTAGTTACTTGTTAATTACGTTTTCAATGACAGAAACATTTGGCAATGCGGCATATTTACGGATTCCGTGGTTCATTCGACCTACTTGGAAATATTTTTATGTATTTTAACCTCACTTTAACTTGACGTGACATACGTGCATCATATCAAATTTATGCTTTGTACAATTTCAACTTGTTCTTGTTATTATGAAAGATTTAGGATTACTGGATGTGAATGAAGAAGGGAATGAAGCTGAAGAAGCCAATATAATAAATAGACATCCAAAAGTTTACTTGCCAAGACAAAATCCTTTTGTTAAATATGATATGCATTTTAAAACAGGTACAGAATGAGGAAAGAAACTGCTCGGTTTGTCATACAATTAGTAGAGGAAGAATTATTAGGTAATTTTGAAAATAACAGGGAGTAGAAGTAGAAGATAATGCTCAAGGAAATATATTTAGGAGACAATATATTCAACGTTATTGTAATTAATAGTTAAACATTTTGAAATATTTGAAAATGTATATTTATTGAAAATAAATACAACAAAACAGTTTATTATTATATATCAGAGTTTTATATATTTATTAACAGTAATTATAAATATTAATTTTCTCTATTGCATCTGCATTCATTTATCTGTAGCATTCGCAACCGTTCCTGGTGATACTTCCTCTCGTTTTCCATTTTCACCTTGTGCATCTCTGCAGATTGTTTCATCATCTGTTCTATTCTTAATTTGTTTAAAGCTAACAATTGGTTTTCATATTCTGTCATTGGCTTTGCTTTTGCGTGTTTACTAGGTGTACTTGGCTCACCAAGGCTATTTTTCAAAAACTTGGTCTCTTTGATTTGATTTGATACGACTATGGTTTCTTCATATATATCTTCCAAACAACCAGTTTCAGGATTAACAATAAAGTCCCCATCTTTCGTCTCATTATTTATCAAATCTATCTCCACATTTTCTTCTATTCCAATAAAATTTGTTTCTGCAGTTATATGATTCTAAAATGTTAGTAGAAGTATTTTAATAAGAACTAATAGAATTATGACATACATACTTTTACAGAACTATCACTATCAAATGTAGAGTAATCATCAGTAAATTCATGTGGAAGGAGGTCTTTTATTTTATAATCTATATCACTCGGTTTGGGCTCGGGAGGCCCACCACCTGTTTGACACATACTTTTTTCATGCCGTCGTATTGCCGTCTTTGCTTTGCACTTTCATTCTTTGCCATTGCTCCTTCATCCTCTGAATGTCTCTGGTATAACCTAATAAATGTACATGATTATTTTTTTCTTCTTCATTAATAAATATCACTCACCTTGGACATTCATTTTACATTATATACGTTCCCATGCAGCATGTTTGTCTCTATTTAATACGGTAAGTTTCTTTTTATTTTCAATAATTTTTATTTCCTCACAAATTAAATCTAAAAAAATACATTTTTCTGTCTCTTCCCAATTATGTGAGCGTTGACGTTTTCTCTATAAAATAGCCATTAAAACTATTGTAAATCAAACGTACTTAGGTAAATCTTTACATTAGCGGAATCCGGTAAAAAGTGCTTAAAATTTTGCTGTATTCACACTCTAACCTAAATATACCTACATTAAGGTTT
>NW_019417471.1:0-11801 GCF_000390285.2 Anoplophora glabripennis | reverse complement strand
ATGTGGTAATCGATTTTTCATACCCCGTGAAAATTCCGATTTCCAGCTGTCGGACTGAAAAAACGCGGCTTGAAATTTGTCGGACAACAATACTTTTTGACTGAATTAATTATTTACAATTAATTTTACTAAAAATTACCTATGTGGTAATTGATTTTCAATACCCTGTTATTTTGGCATGTTTCGACCGGTAGACACGTCAATGTCGGAGGAATTTCTGTCGGACAAATTTAAATCGGCATTTGCAACAAAATTTCCAGTTACTTAAGCTAAAAATAAAAGATGTGGTCTTGAGTTTTCAAGACCCCGGGAAATTGCCATGTTTTTGGACTTTTCCGAGTGGAAAAGCGGAGGAATCGAGAAAAGTCGTAGAGGAAAAATGTGGTAGACTCGTCAAAAGGATGCCCCTCAGGAGTTATAAAGTATGTGGTAATCAACTTTCCAGAGGGGGCCTGTACTGTGGACTATAACTAAAAATATCTTGGTTAGACTTTTCAAAAAACTTGAAACTTCAAATGTAGGCAGACGAGATGACAGATGGCGGTTTTTTTATACTATCTCCGATAAACATACCCCAGCACGCTACTAAAAATTTAGTTACCAACTAGGACTAATAGTTTACTAATTCCTTTTATGAATACAAATTTCTTAGTAGGATCTTAATAGGATGTTAGTAGACAGTATTATCGTATATGAATAAGGCTGAGTATGTCGTTTATCCTATTTATTTTAATTATATGTTGTTTACGTATATTTGTATAACAGTTAGTTGATTGCTATCATTATGTGTATTGTTATTTACCACTTTCTTTTTTTTTGGACGCCTGTAAACACTTTTAAGTGTATGTATGTAACACTGGCCTTTATAAATAAAATAAAATAATATAAAAATATTTGAAAAGGTATTGATAGGTCTAAAATAATTTACTTGGATTTTACGGAAATATTGATATCTTTATTTTCCTCACAGCAAATGTTGGACCCATCTCCGCAGCAATTAACGCCGACAATTTCCAGAACTTTGCTGGAGGAATATTCGTTGACGAAACATGCATTCCAACTGAATTGAACCATGGAATACTCGTCGTCGGTTATGGTACCCAGGACAGCGTACCATACTGGCTGATTAAGAACTCATGGGGTGTTGATTGGGCTGAAAATGGATACTTCAAGATGATCCGTAACACGAACCAATGCGGTATCAAATACGGAGCAACTTACCCCGTCATGTAATTCATATCTGCGATATGGATTGTGAATACGTTTTGAAAATTGTTTCATAGTAATCTAGTAAAATGCCTATTAAAACTGTTTCTTGTCTGTTACACTACCGCAAATTTTATCCTATCCTTTGTCATAGTTATCATGTGAGATGAACTTGTACGGAAAAAATGTTTTTCTTCAAGCACTTTGACAACTATTTTGTTACTTTATCGTTTTTATGCACTCGTTATTTTTATGACATCAAAGGAAATTTTCTTAAAACAGATATTTGTGGGTATTTTTCTATAAATCAGTGATATTTAATTAAAGTTTTAACTGAAATTGTTTTCAGTTACAGTCGACATAGTCATAGGATTAAATAAATCAAATCAATTTTCTCGTAAGGGAATGTACATTTTATCATTTCCAACTTTTATTCAAGTATGTCTCAATAACTTGAAAGAAAAATTGCAACTGACGCTACCTTTATAATTTGTTTGTTTTATACTGGATTTGGATTGTCATAAGCGATACTTAACACATTAGCGTATTCATTGAGGAAAAAAATGATACGCCACTGAGTTTTTCAGATCTTGAGAACAAATCCTGAAAATTTTATTAAAAAAAGAAAATGACTTTTCTGTAACTTTCCTAACAGCTTTTACGAACAAATTACAAAAGAAATTAAGCTACAAATAAATCGTAAAATTAAAGTTTTGATTGATTTGTTATTTCATGTATTACTTTGAAACGCACAGAAAACAAAAATCAGTATAAAGTCTTAGAAATATCTAATACTCGTATCAAGTGATTTCAATACATTTATAACAGCGGACAATTAAAATTGAGAGATGACACTCTGACAAAGAGATAATATCTTCCACAGAAAAATGTTTTTGTCGATAACCATTAAACGATGTTTATAGCACTCCATTGAAGATCGTAGAGATATAAACTGTAATATATAAGGGCAACATTGGGATACTTCTTTAGTACTCTTTTTTGTTGTTCGAAAGGTAAGTAACTTTTATTATTTTAATAGATCTTGTCTGAAAAAACTTTAGAAATGTTGAAAATATTGACGTCGTTATTATTTTAAGGGTAATAAATGATTGCATATTGATTATTTTTTCCAGAAAAAGCAAAATGAGGTTCTTGGTTGTTCTGACTGCCTTAGTTTTGGCAATTAACGCCGACCAACAGTTGTGGCAGGAATTCAAGGTACGTATAAAACGAAAGAGACACCTAATCACTGTTTTCGGTTACTATATTGTCAAAATTTCTAGGAAAAATTTGGACGGGACTACAGAAACCTCAGGGAAGAACAACACCGATACACCGTCTTCGAAAGCAACTTGCGCATCATCGAAGCACACAATGAGAAATACGCCAACGGAGAATCTTCGTACTACATGGGCATCAACCAATTCACAGACAAAACCCCAGAAGAATTCAAGGCTATGTTGAATTATAGCGCTTCTGTGAAACCTCTTCGCAAAGAACCCACCGTTTGGCACAAAAACACTGGTCTCGGAGCTCCCGCAGAGATGAATTGGGTTTCCAAGGGAGCCGTCACCGAAGTCAAGAATCAAGGATCCTGCGGCTCTTGTTGGGCATTCAGTGCTGTAGGTATTTTTTTCCTTATCATGTGGGTCGCTGCTCCAGGCTGCTCTGAGATTTTTCTGTGTCTGATTTAATCCATATTAAATATTTCCGTCCCTTGGTCTTGAAACCTAATCATTTTCCATGTTCTTTTTACAGCACTCTCTCCAAAGCTTGCGTGCTTTGATCCTAAGAAAACTTTTTTCATGACCCTTTCTGTAAGTTTTTTAGCTAGCCCTGTCGTTATTTACCGGGGTTCATTAAGCAACTATAATAGTATATTATTCAACGAGCGTATAATGATGGGTATTATCCACGAGGTGAAGTTTACGGCCACGAGCCGCAGGCGAGTGGCCTAAATCACCGAGTGGATAATAGCCATTATACGGGAGTAGAATACTATACTTTATCCACGACTACTAAATATTTTTGTTGAAGTTTTTTTTGTTTTTAGTTCGTTTTTTAACGCAATTTAACACAAAATATCCAAACACTGAGAAATCTATCCACAGAAACAATAATGTTGACAGGTTTGAGTCAAATTTGTTTTGTTTTAAAAGCTACTTAGATTTATGAAATGTTTTGAAAAACATGGTATGTTAAGAAATAGATATACGACACGCACAAACGTAGTCGCTTATGGCTCAGTGTAGATGCTACTTCCGTTCCAACCGCGGGTCCGGGGTTCGAATCTGGTCCAGGAAATTTCACTTTTTTATTTATTTTTTTTTATATGTACAGCACTGAATTGAAAATATTTAGCGGTTTATACGATAAAATTTCAAAAACCGATTGATTGTAGCAGAACAATATAATATTATAGCTAAATCAAGGAAGCATCTAACAGTAGTGATTAATGACTCATTAATCACTGCCGTGATTAATGGGTATTAATAAGGTCGAGCAAACAGACGTATAATGGGTACATTATACAATAGTCGTGGATAAAGAAGTTTTTAGCATACCCTGCTTAAGATTAAAGACTTTCTTCTGCATCATCAATATTCACGAGAAAAGAATCTTAAATATCTAGTCTAAAATTACGTTTTTTTTTCCTTTAAATATATGTATGTATTTACACTTGTTGCTATCATCAAGACTAATCAAATTGATAGTAAGGTTTTTTTTTTAATTTAAACTGAAATCAAAAATGAATTTATAACTGTACTTGAATCTAGACTGGTGCTGTGGAAGGAGGTTATTTCGTCAAGACCGGTAGCCTGGTGAGCCTCAGCGAACAAAACTTGGTCGACTGCTCTACCGTGAACGCAGGGTGTGATGGAGGATGGATGCAAGCCGGATTTGATTACATTAGAGACAACGGAATCGAAACAGAAAGCGACTACCCATACACTGCAGTCCAAGGAAGTTGTCTATTCGACAGATCGAAGAGTGTCGTCAATGTCCAAGGCTTCGTGAACCTTGACGCAGACGAAAGCCTGTTGTTGGATGCTGTCGGTAAGTGAGATGGATTATTTTCACTTCTTAAATAGTTACGCCACAAACCTAGAGAAAGAGCTAGAAAATCTTCCAACCCAGGAGGTCCAAACTCTTTGTCACTTGCCTTTTATGAAGATTTATGCTCAAATCTGGACCTGGAATTTTATATGTGTTATATAAATGGTTTCTTTGATTGCTTTAATTTCGTCAGATGTCTTCAACATTCTATATTGTCCATGAATTTCAGCTTTGCTAAAAAAATGATCTAATAAACAAAATTAAACAACCACTTAACATGACATAATATGATAGGGACTATAATATCATCTCATAATAATAATGAGAGATAAATGTGTTCTATTAAATAAGAATAACGATTTTATTTTAACAATAATTATTGGTTAATTGATTATTTATTGCAATTTGAAGTACCATTTGAAAATTAGAGAGGGTATTCACAGATTCAAAATAATTTACTGCCATTTCATGAAATTATCAACGTGTTTATTTTCCCCACAGCAAACGTTGGACCCATCTCTGCGTCTATGACAGCCGACAACTTCCAGAACTACGCTGGTGGAGTATTTGTCGACGACACTTGCAGCCAGACGATATTGGACCACGGAATACTCCTAGTTGGCTATGGCACCTTGAACGGCGTCGACTACTGGCTGATCAAGAACTCCTGGGGAACTGAATGGGGAGAGAACGGATACTTCAAGATGATTCGTAACATAAATCAATGCGGTATCGCATATGACGGAACATATCCCATCATGTAATTCATATCTGCGATATGGATTGCGAAATTTTTCACTATGCAATCTAATAAAAAAACATGGTCCATCTTGAAACTGTTTTTATTCCGTTACATTACCCCAAATTTTATCCTACACCATATAACCCGGTCAAAATAGACATTTCAAATAACGACAGAGCTAAATTTTGGTGGAGACCTTGGGGACACCATTAGAAATAAAGTGTCAAAAGTCCCCATCGATCCCATGTGCTAAAAAGGTTATTCGGGGTCAAAATTTGAGGTTTTTTGGATTTTTTTCGAAAACGGTAAGTTTTATCAAAAAAGTAGTCCTGACAAAAATTATAGATCCTAAAATTATCTACAAAAATGGTGATTATACTTTTTTTCTAAGAATGGTAATTCCTGAGATATCGCGATTCTAAAAGTTGAAGGAGTCACGTTCTACATAATATGCACATATACCGGGTAGGAAAGTACCGATGATCTATCTGAAGTTACGTGAGAGCGATAAAGTAAGCCATAGAAATCCATGTGATAGACAAGGATGGGTATCGTGAAGGCGTCTAATAATCACCGCCCATTTCGCCCTTCCACAAATAAGAAGTGGATCTTATTTGTGGAAGGGCGAAATGGGCGGTGACTATGAGACGCCTTCATTATAGCTATCCTTCTTTATCGCATGGATTTCTATGGCTTACTTTATCGCTCTTACGTAACTTCAGATAGACCATCGGTACTTTCCTACCCGGTATGCCACGTATATATATAGTCAGGCACTTAATGCAAGTAAAAATGCCTATTTGTGTCTCTTGTATGTATAAACTATACTATTCTGAGAATATACACTCAAAAAAAACTCAGTCCCTTAGTCAAAATAACACAGATGTTATAATTGAAACAGCAATATAACAATTTAATGCAACAAATACAATATAATTTGACCGGACTAATAGTAGGTTTTATTATTGATGACAAGGATGCCATTATTAATTGTCGTTGCTGCCAACGATACCTGGTGCCGCACCAGGGGAAATTATAGTTCTAACTAATGACGTTATAGGAAATAACTGCTCTGCGGACTACAGCTCCGTCTAGCAATGAATGACACCTGTAATATTTGGCAAACAGCTAAGATCTTTCGTCGGCAGTTCAACATTTACGAGGTCACAGGCGCATATCTAAAATAGTCGAAATGTTTAATAGATGTTATCTTTACTAATAGTGGCGAAAAATCAACTACGTCACATTTTAGTAATCACACTACACCATCATTGTGCAACAACATGTACATGTCTGCCCCTGATCCGAAGCCTCGCATCGATCAATTTATTCGATGCGCATCTAGCGGCACCTGTCAGCCTAGCTTGTCGGTGAACAATCCAGATTTTTTTTCTGAAGAACATTACATTTCATTGTCGTTTGTGAATGTGTGAATGAGTTTGCGGCTTTGCTTGATCGAGTATATGGAACGTGTTTTTGTGGCAGTCAGTAGCATTGTGTATCGGGAGCATAGAGCGGCACAGGTTTGATCACAGATTTAGCCTATTTCTGCTACCACAACGTGTATTGCCGCTTACTAACATAATATAGATTACTACTGTTTATTTATTTGATAAACGCCACAAAGTTTCAGATGTCTAGATATAGCCTACAGAAAAAGTTGTACCCTACACCGTAATGGTTATTTATGTAGCAAGGGATGATTATCTTTTACTATTGTGGAAGAAAATGAAATGTACGCTCTCCAATTGTATCGACAGTATATATCTTTGTGACCAAATGAAATTAAAGAACGGCGTTTTTTTCTGATACATTGGAAGCAAATTATTGTTATAAAACTGGGCGTCTATGTTTATTTTTGCACAACTTTGTGTTCCCCATATTCAGAAATGTGTAACATTAGCATAGTATTGAGTAATTTTTACACAGCTTCTCATTCATAGGACATAATTCTAATATGAAATACAAACATGTATTTACTAAATACTGTTTCATTTTATTTTGAATAAAGCATCTCATTCTATTTTATTTGAATTTTTTTATAAGTGTATTCGTACGATTAAATAAAGCAAATGGACTTTGTTCCGGTTACGTTTCAATAGCTTTAAAGTGAGTACTTCAAAAATAATAATAATGTCCTTATACTTTATTTGTTTTAAGCAGATTATTAATTTTTGCAATTTGTCATCGATATTTACAGATTTATTTTGCCTATCTACTTTATCTCTTATAAGATATATAGCGTAAAATATATGTATTTGCATAGAAAACAATAAATACTTACAACAAACACTTAGATACCTAAGTACATTAAAGGGGAAATCTATATTTTCATGCCACAATGACAATAGAAATCTAGAGCAGTTTCTGTCACAAAAAAATGTCCTAAAAATAGAGCACTTGTAATAAATTTATCGATATTAACTTCATTTTAGTTCGAGATGAATAGATTTTTTAGATAATTGTGAGATTGTTAATACCTTAGTGGATGGTTAGTTACAGAGTGGTGAAATAAAATAGAAAACTTTTTTTATTTGACTTGTCCCCACTTCATCTCCTGAAGAATTAACAATTTTGTCATGATTACGACTATATGCAAAATTATTTCAGGGATTACTGACTAAAACTGAAGCAGCTTTTTATGAGGTTAATGCGACAAATGAAACAAAACTTTGAAACATATATTTCTCGCCGGTTCAATAACATCCTGATTATGACATTATAAAAGTCGAAATGAAAGCTGATGAGTAATTGCTTCATACCCTTACTGTCAAAAATGATGTCACCGCCGTTCTTGGTGCTGAAAATTCAAAATATTTGGAATTATTCAATTTTCGTGGTTGAAAACATACATAGGTATCGAATACTTACATAAAAATGTAATTCTTTCTGACTGGCGTGTATTTAATTATTATTGTAATACTATTGTGAAATAAAATTTATTATAATATTTTAATTCATTAAGGCCATTTCATTGAGGAAAAAATGGTGAGTTGGTGCCAAATAGATGTCATTATTTTCTGGGCACTTGTAGTGACAGACTGAATATTCTTGGACATGTGCGTGCTGCTCTGTTTGCGGCTATACGGGCAATTTATAGTATCGGCTTCGAAGTATAGGTGATTTTCAAAGTACTACCCCTATTATTTTTCCATGAGGAACTTGCACACAAGTTTTTTTGAAACATGAAAGGAACACCCTGTATAACAAAAAAACTTTATTAGTAGGGTATTTTAACCGTCTGTGAGTCTCCCCCCTCCACTTTCGCCCTTGAAATGACATATGTGGTGACGTATGAGGTGACNTCGTAACAAAACTAATAACACTCTATTACTAAATTTTATTCACACTAGACACCAGTTAAGAAACAACCAATTTTAATGCAAGCAGTAGGTAAATATATTGCAGAGACAAAAAAAAAACAAAATATTCAAACCATTTCTTTTACCTCTACTGTTGTCGAAGTATACTGCTTTATATATTGGGCTAAATGGTAGAAGCGGTGTCACTGCTCATGCACACTTTATAAATATCGTTTTGGTTCTTTCAGAATCTTCGCACTGGCTTTATGAAAATGTGGGCTCGGTCAAATTGGCTCAAATTGTGGTAAGTTTTGTTACTGACCAAAAGTCTCCGCGCATAGTACTTGGGTCCGAAATTCCTTGTTACTTATGGTGGTTCAAGTCAGTTTTGCTGATGGTGGCTGCAAAGTAATATGAGTAGAATAAAAACAGTGACTTTTGTGAAATGTTTATAGAAAAAATTGGATGACTTCGAAAAGCTGATAAATAACATTTTTGACATATACCAAATACCAGACTGGACGACATACAGGTCCCAAGCCCGAGGCCCCACCACTCAAATGATGGGGAAGAAGGAGGGAGAGAACAAACAATCTCATATTAAAACCTCTAGGTCACTCTATAAACATTCTTTAAAAGTTACTGTTTTTATTGCAATATTCTACTCATACTAGTGTGCAACCATCATCAGCAGAACTGACGCATTGTCAGACTGTCAGTGCTGTGGAGACTTTTGGTCAGCCAAACAAGCCAAACAACTTACCACAATTTCAACCAATCTGACCGAGCCCACATTTTCATAAAGCCAGTGCTGGGTTCTTTTTGATATTAAAAATAATTCTTCAAAAGCGTGAACACCCTGTAATGTTACTAAATACATTTTATAGAATCGAATACTTTAACGTTAAATGGGCCACGTCCATGGTACTGTCACATTCAAATTACCTCATTGCCCCACTTAAACGAACGATATTAATTTATAAAAATGACAAAAGAAAGCAAAATACGTGCGTGTACATAAACGCGCCGGTTTTCTCTCAAAACGGAAGAAAGTCCGATTCGTAGATAACGAATTTTATTTGGCGGCTACGAAATTCGTGTCGCAAATAGCCAGCATAATAATTATTACACTTTCATTACCAAACATGTAACAATGAACGTGTGTGCTAGGATACGCCATGGGAAAGTGTGCTGGAGTTGAATAATCTGTGGATTGTTATAATTCATAAAGGCGTTCGCACGCCAGACAAAAAGAGATGTATATCGATGAATTCTAGAATAAATTTTAGTGAGTGGGCACGTGGAATTGGAGTTTATTGATCGGGTCAGTATTAAGTTGGGAAACCTGATAAGTAATTCACGAACATGGACAGAAACCTTGAGAATCTCTTAGGTGAATGAAATACCAATAATCCATTTTAATGTACAGGCGTTTCTTAAATACGTGTAGAAAATTAGGAGGTGTATTTGCGAATGTATTTTGTTGTACATTTCGAGCTCCTATAAACGAATGTCCGGAAATTCTTTCTTTCTTCATTCATTTTAAATCGTTGAAACAACAAATGACAACTAAATTCTATTTTGGCATATACGTAGTATGAGGGTACAAAGTAAAATAAACTAAAATTAATTTGGTTTGCAGGCTTCTGTGACAATTACACCCGCATACAAAAAAACTCCAGTGCAAAGATGTAGACTCCGGTAGTGCTACTCATTTTGATGCCAATAATCGATACCATAGTCAAAATTAAAGTGCGACCTACAAACTTCTTTAAGATGTTTTATACGAAAGCTGCTCTATCCATAGAGTAAGTAGAGTAATCATATAAAGTTACATTCCCTCGATTCACACCTCGATTACTTAGGGACTTTAGCGAAGAACAGGGCGAAAGGTTCCATCAGGACCTCAAAGAAATGGAAAAGCGATATCAAGGAAGATGAAACGTAAATATGTTAGCTGACTGTTGTTGGAATCTTAAATGACAGATACCGGAAACTACAGACGAAAAAAAGAAAAAAGTCATCCCCTTCGCAGATCATTTGAAAACAAAAGAGTAAGATACTGCAGAAACAAAGATTAATCATAATGTCATTAGTCCGAGCGAAGTGAAGACTTCTTCTTTGGCTAAATCGAGCGATTTTTGTGTCCATTTTCACCCTAAATATAGATTTTACAAAATCAGCTCATCAAAATGATATTCTATTAATTAAAATGGCCAACCCTAAATATTTGGAGCCAAATTTTAACTAAAAGTTAGTTTTATCGGAGTCTACCTACATCTTCGCACGTGATTTTTTTTGTGCTGGTGTTATTAATGGTTGAACAATTTCCAGATTGGTTGCCACATAATCAATTTAGATTTCCTAACGTTTCGCGAGACATATCGCTGTGTTTCTCAGGAAAAGGTCTGACATAATAGGAAAGATTTTTGGTCACACAGACAAGCAAAATAAACCCAAAGGAATCTATTTTAGAGCTTCTTGTAAAGAAGACAGCGATATGTCTCTCGAAACGTAAAGAAGACTTATTCCGGCTTTGGAAATTCTTCATCCATTGACACTACTAATATTTCATTCGTGGACCACTTACGCACAGAGGAATGTCAATACTTTTCTTTTCTACGCNCAGAATTTAACAATATTGTATGCATAACTTAATAATACTATCCTATAATAATAATTTTCACAATTGTGATGAAAATTGCGATAAAAATATTAATTATATTTCCAGTATAATTATACAGCTGACAACAATAATACAATTAGACTGTGAATAGGCTTCATCTAGAAATGTAAATAAATAAGTCCCCTTTATTTAAATGTCCTTGCCAAGATCCATTTTTGATTTGTGTTAACACGCTTCTAATAATGTTAAACGTCAAACTTGTTTCTTTTCAAAGCCTTCTCAGTCAAAAAACTTAAGGGCGCCATATTCTTTAAATACTGTTTTCCGCAAAGACAAATAATTTAACATTTAATACACATTTAATACACAAACATTTAATACTGAATAATCTAAAGCTTATCAAATAATAGGAATGTTATGTCATGCCACCTGAGTATTTTCAAACACGCCGCCTGAGTATTTTCAAACAGATGCAAAAAACGATCAAACCATCAAGGTTTTAGGTACGGAAATCTACGAAAATACTAACTTTTTTATATATAACTTCACATGTAAATATTCTCATAACATTTACTTGCTTATAGTCCTACATATAAAATTGTTTACTTTTATTTATAAGTACGTGAAAATAATTCTTAAAATATGGGGTTAGGATAACAGCAAACGCGTGTTTTACAAACGCTTTTTTTTAGTTATTATTTTATTTAAGTAAATTTAAATAGTAACAATGAATAAACAGAACATCAAGGATTTTATTTTTGCGCTTACTTTTGTTCTACACGTTTTACTTTTCAAGATTTCAATACCTAAAAATGCCAGAAATTTGACTATATCTCGGCCAGGGATATGGCCACCTTAAAGAGTAATC
>NW_019417470.1:0-71751 GCF_000390285.2 Anoplophora glabripennis | reverse complement strand
TCCTCGTTTTCGGAGTCCGACATTGTGCGTGTGTGTGTGTGTGTGTGTGTGTGTGTGTGTGTGTGTGTGTGTGTGTGTGTGTGTGTGTGTGTGTGTACACGTAAGGACCCACTTGTAACCTATTTCATGTGCATGAAAGTGGATTGTGACCTAGTCGCAAATTGTGGCCTATTTTTTGATAGGTCACAATTTTTTAATAGCGTTTTCGTCATCTACAACCCTCATTTACTATGAAAAACCTAACTTCAAAAAATCACACATTTTATGCCACAATAGGGTTTCTTGCATATTGTGTAACATACATGTATGCAACCAACTTGTGGCCTTCTGCAAATATAATTTGCAGCGCCCTCTACAATGGGTATGGTCTGTAAATTGTGGCATGTTTCGTGACGTAGGTAGGTCATAATTCTGGTGAATAAAAAGATACCCATTTAGAGGCATATTTCGCTTTCTGCTATATGTGTGTATTGTCTAGCTTCAGAATTGTGGCATATTTTGTGATGTTAGAAATAACTCATAATTTTGACAAATTAAAAATACATTTGGAAGCACATTTTGCTTGATACTATGTACAAAATCGCTATACTAAAAAAAATTATTACTCGTACAATTAGATTTTTAGTTGTATTGTATTGTAATGTTGCTGTTTCAATTTATAAATAGTAAATAAAAACAATAGGGTTTGGGCGGCGTACCAAAATGTGACCAATTAAAACATTAAAACCATCCATAATCAATAAACATCATTTATTTTTTTGTTATTTTAGCAATGTGATTCTTTACATGATACTTCACATCTTTCCAAGAGCGAGTGGAAAGAATATTGTTACTATGTTTTATGCATTCTTCGCATTTGTTCTTTCCAGGAACAGTTTTTTGTTTTATATCAGTTCTGAAGAATTCTATAACAACTTTTGTTTCTTCTGTGTTCCATAATCTTTTTTTATATATTTTTCTTGTTTGTTTAAAGTCCTTATTTTTTGTGATTTTCTCTTTCTTCTGGTTTTTCTTTTTCTTATGTGTTCGTTCTTTTTCATCATTTTCTTTCTCATACTCATCACCTAGAATGGACGAAAAAACAATCGTTTTATATTTTAAAGTGGCATAATACGTTTTTAAAAGTTCTTTTTTAAAATTGCACGTAACATTTTAAACTTACAGCTAGAAAACGTTTCCTCGACATTTTCTAGGGACTGATTAATAAGTTGGCAATCTTCAGTAGCAACTTCAGTAGAATCTACAAAAAAAAAAAACAGCGCAACATTAAAATTGTACTTAAATTTTATTAAACTTACAGCTAGGAACCGCTTCATCAATATATGTTGGAGGCTGAAACATATTAATCTCATTATGCTGTCTATCCTCAGTGGCAACTTCAGCAGTGTCTTCCTCATCTTCGTCGGATTCTATGTCCCGATCCTCGATATCGGGCAAATCTGTTAATTAAATAAAATATCAAAAATTATGTAAATTTTTTGAATTCTTAATATTTGAAACTCACCGGTTATGGCAATTTCATTCAAAGTTTTTCCTGCGAATTTTTTAACTTCGTCTTTTTCAACAGCCATTAGTATTCTACTAATTTTAATTAATTCTATCGATGAGTCATGTAATCTATAAAAATCCCTATGGACCCGTATGTCATGACCCAAGTGACGTGCTAACCAATCTGTCTCATTTTCACTTAGATTAAATATTTGGGATACCGTGGCAACATATTTTCGTAATTTGGTACTATTTATTAAGTCTGGTCGGACTAGATCAGCTTCAGAGCAGCACATTCTTAAAGAATCGTGACCTCTCAGATGAGACACTGAGCCTCCTCCTGCTGCAAATAAGAATACATTATCTTCTGGAATGTTGACTTTATTTCTAGTTTCCAATAATAACTCTATCGCTTCTTTAACATCATTTGTAAGTAATACTGTAACTATTCTACTTCTTTTTCCTGTTATTTGTACTAGGCTTAAAGAACTTGCAAGTTTTAATTCAAAAGCGGACATTGACTGCTTGTATTCACTAGTCCCAGTCTGAGACCAATTAGGTCTCATTGTATAATTTGTGACCGTCATTTTAGCTGCCTCCCCTGATCTACGTTTATTAAATAAAACTATTTTACAAAGCACATACCGAGCTAATTTTCGCCATTCTTCATATTTAGTAGGTGCTAGTGCCAACGCTTTTTTGTAAAATGCTATTTTATTATTTAGAAAGGTATTCAGTTTTACCAAATCTTCTGTCACAGGCAATAGTTCCACTGAATTAATTTTCTTTATGTGCAGCGTATTCAGAGCATTAGATGAAACTCTAATACTCCATTCTAGATCCATTAATGTCAAAAACGAAGTTAATCTTTGAAGACCTGCCACATCACCTTTTCTTATGCAATATCCTTTTTCTATCGCGACACACTTTCTTAGAGCATGTCCTAGCTTTAACGCTAATGATGGTATGTTGAAATGAGGTCGATTTGTTTCTGTTGAATTAAATTTACATAAGTATTTGATACTAGTCACAATATCATCAAAAAATTCAGGTTTTAGCCAATTAGCCAACCATGGGTTAAGAGGGTTTACTTTTCTAAGCTGAATCAGTAATCTTGCCAATTGTCGCATAGTCTGCCGAATAAGAGTACTTTGTGTTGAATGATACTTTTCAAATTGTAATCTTCCAAATCGATTAATAAGTGAGTCTTGTTTGCATGTCAGAGATATAGTATCGTTTTTAAATTTTGCTATTATATGTTCATAAAATTCTGGATTATCTCTCCCTACTGTTGATGCCATTAATGCATTACTTTCAGATAAAGCATTACTGCTTTTATCATTCGTATTGTTTTCAGAATTTTTGCAACTATATTTCATATGATGCCACAACAATTCTTTTAAGAAAAACCCCAAACATCTTGGACATGGCCCGTACTGAGTATAATTTTTGGTTAAATTTTGATTAGGTTTTCGGACCAAAATAAGTTCTCCCTCTTTTTTTTCAATAACTTCACAGTTATTGTGAAAATCGCCAATCCGTATTAGAACCCCAAATCCATCTCTTCGAGACTTACTTTTTTTTGGCTTTGCCAATAGTGAGGCTACCTCTGGTTCATTACTGTGTTTCTTTTCAAAATGAATAGCCATTTGCTGAATAAATTTGTTACAGAAATAGCAACAATGCACTTTGTCCTTTACTCTTATTCCTAAATCATTTGCAACTGTAGGTTTAACTGTTATTTCGTTGGTGGTTGTCAATTTAGATATTACCGCTGTCTTTTGTACATCACTTTCAATATTTTTTTGTCTATTTACAGTATTTTTTAATTCGGTGGGGAGGCAAGTTAGTGGCAATTCTTTATATGAGTCAGGTGCAATTGGATCATCTATTGGAATAAATTCTTCCGATGTGACTGTAGTATCAGAAGGTAAATATTCTGTACCAGAAGATTGTAATATAGAACTCTCAACAACAGATACACTGCTATCGGTATTACTTTCTCTGCTTCTTGTTAGTTCTTCTGGAGTTAAGTTATTGGTTAAATTATCAACGGTTTTTACACTATTTACACTACTATCGTTTTTTCCAGTTTTTTCTAGGCTATTCTCCTGAGCCGTAGTTGAGTAAAATATATTACCGTCGGTATTCATTTCCATCATATCTTCCATTATAACTATAGGTATGTTATTCAGATCTAGATCACTACAATCGTAATTTTGTATCGTGATATAGTTACATCCCATAATCTCTTTATTTTCTGCAGGTTGTGCTTCATCTAAAAAATTCAAACCATTTTAGAACAAAATTAGAAAAATACGTTAAAAGTTGCTAAATCGATAGTTTATAAGTAAATACATGGTACGGAAATAAGAGTAAATGAATGACAAGGTACATTGTTGCTATTTCTGCGGTAAATTGTGTAGCAAAAAAAAATGTTTAACTCTAGGGCGGATACCCGATTTTTGCCAAAATAGTGAAGTTACTGGAAAAACGAATAATTCATTTTGGTCTGAAAATCCAATTAGAATTTAATTAAATTGTCAAAACACTGAAAATAATACAGAGATCGAAATAGCTTTATCCGAATGTAACGTTTTAATGATATACAACAATAAAAAGAGATAATAAGTATATAATTTTACGAACATATAATAACAAAACTCACATTACAATTTGACAAATATAATAAAACATTAAAATACCCTTATTCTCCGGACTATGCAATTGGCAAGAGAAAGAAAAAAACCTGATTTCTTTTATAATGCCGCTGTTTTTTGTTTTTTTTATTATTGTCGACATAGAAAAAAGATCAAGAAAAGATGATGTGGCGAATATCTTAGATTAACTGTTTTTAATAGTTCTTGAGTGGAGTATTAGAGTGTTACCTAATGATCGAAATATATTGCACATAAAGAAAATGAATGCAATGAAACTGTTTCCCCTGACGGAAGATTGATTGAAACTGAATACCTTTCTAAGTCATAAAATAACATTTAACAGTAATCTTGGGAAATAATACCTACCAATATGAATAATGGAAAAGTTAGCTTTGCATATGCTTTGTAATATAAAATTATTTAATAAACATAGATCAGGCGAAGCAGGTACCATGAAAGTTACAAAACTATATAATGTTGTATTGATCTCGGAGTGGTATAACAAAAAAAAGAGGTATAATACATAATAAATAATGCTGAAGTTCCACAAGATATTCTGGAGAGGGAGAAACATGGTGTCATTAAATCTATTACCTCCCTTGTCCTCCCTAAGGAGGAAAAATTATTTTGTACTAGTACTTAAATGAGGAAGCTAACTCTTATTCTCTATATGGGGAGTAGAAGAAAAATCATTTTTTAAACCCTGCTGTAAAAAGCATAATGCATAAATATCTCTATTCTTACGTACTTGCTACACATAACGTCATCTCCATCTGAGATACATCCATTGTATTTTCATATGTCGGTACTTCTAATCTCAATACCGCATTGTCATTCGTCTTCTGGGACTTATCTATATTCCTATCTATTTCTTGATTTTTACTAGGGTCTTTGAATGACTCTGCCGCATCTAGAAATTTCAAACTGATTTATGCCAAAATTAAAGAAATATGTTACATAAATATAATTTTGTTTTTAATTTTCATAAAAAAATATTCTTGATAAAGCCGAATAAATAATAATGAATGCGTTTATATTAAAAATATCACCAATTTCAAAGATATAACATCTTCAATATATTTCAAAGCATTATGTGTTTGATACAGGTACGTACTATCTCGTGTATATCTAATGGCACTCTTTATTTCAAATGCTGAAGTATTAGTAATGAAATATATTTACAACTTTCAACATTACTCTTAGTTGTTCCATTCACTAATAGAGATCTAATGAAATTTCTACTTAGAACCTTCAGTAGTCCAAAACTGTTTTGAGGGAGTGTCATTATTAAGGCACGAAATCGTACGCTTTTTTTACTCTGTTGTATGTCAAAACTATCAAATTCTTTTATAAATATAAAGAATGACATTATCCTTTGTGTTACATACTTTCTATAGCAAGTGACCTCTCCTTCTGATTTGTACCTTTTGAACTTTCATATTTTGGAATTTGCAATCTTGCCATTACACCCGCATCTTCTAAGCTTCGAGCCAAATTTACAATCCTTGAGGTTCTGTTGCTCATTTTAGCTAAATGTAGTACCTGTATACACATGTACAGTAAAAAATAAAATTTTAACATAGTACTTACGTTATACATATTTGTTACCTACATCTACATTCAGTCCAGTATAATTAATAAAGAAATAAAAATTATCTAATAAATTATAATCAAATGGTCATGGTAAAACTAACTAAAACTAACATAAATTAGATTTTTTTTGCAAAATGATTGAAATTTTGTTTTATTACTAAAAATTTACTTTTATTTACTTAATTTGGAAGCATTATAATGATTGTTTTATTTTACGTACTATTACATATTTAATCTCTATGGTTAAAATGAAATGTAAACATGGTAGACATCACCTTTATTTGTATAAAGAAACATTGATTTTTAATAAAAATAAACAAAAATGTTATTGTAGCTCATCTCCATATATGCATTTCTGAAATTTTAATAACTAAAGTTTAAAGATGAATGGGCCTTGTTAGTAACTCAACCTATATAGCTCTTTAACAACATGCAAATAAAGATATCAAGATGAGTTACACCTCAAGTTACATCTAGTGTTGAAAATGATAGATTGACGTTATAACTTCAAACGTACGTTTACTATTCAGTAAACTTATTAAATTTTGTGGAAGTGTCTATATTATAAATAGATACCTACAAAACGTGAACATAGAAAAATGTATACAGGGTGTTTTCACTTTAAATACAGAATCTGCGGGAATAGATTTATTGCCGAAAAATAAGTAGAGTTTGTTCTAAAAACTTTTTTCCTGGGGGACGCCGTATTCGAGATACAGAATGTTAAAGTTTAACAAAAAAAAATTATATTTTCTGTCATATCTTCATAATACGCCGACGGAATTGAATGAAATTTTCTATAGTGTATTCACTAAATTTGACTTTTTATTGAATGTAATATTAGCCTCGGGGCTTTAATCAGTGGCGTGTTACTGAAGGCGCCGCGTGTTTGGGAAAATGTGGCGGCACCTTCAGTAGCACGCCACTGATTAAAGCCCCGAGGCTGATATTACATTCAATAAAAAGTCAAATTTAGTGAATACGCTATAGAAAATTTCATTCAATTCCGTCGGCGCATTATGAAGATATGACAGAAAATATAATTTATTTTGTAAACTTTAACACCTTGTACTTCGAATACCGCGTCCCCCAGGAAAAAAGTTTATAGAACAAACTCTACTTATTTTTTGGCAATTAATCTATTTCTGCAGGTTCTGCATTTAAAGTGAAATCTCCCTGTATAATTATATCTAATATGTTATTTGCAATACAAATAATTGCGTAATTACATACCTGCTTAAATAAATAGGGTTTATATATTTTTGATACACTAACTTGTTAAATATATTTTTGCCGAACATTATACTTTTAAACTAATATTTATTTAAATTTTAAACCGTTTGCTAATAAATCGTGGATAATGTACAGTGTGTTCAGTGACGAGCTTACACTGTCCGTATCTCTGAAACCTCTTCTGCGGTTTTTTCAAATTTGGAAACTGGGTCAAATACAGGGTGATTGACATACCTTTCTATAAAAATTCTATGTGAACAACACGTAAATCAAATCAAAATATCTTATTATGTGGTTAGTAAGGTTATTATAGGTAATTATATATATATCTGTTAAATATTTCAGTATAGTATAAAGGGTGTGTAAAGAAATGACAAAGAGATCAATTTAAAAAATGTTTTACATCATTTTTTGTTTTACTGAAATCTACGTCAAAAAATAGGGGCATTTTACGTTCACTTTACTATACATAAGCTTAATAGTTTTTGAGGTATATGTATAAGTTTATTAAAAAACTAACTATTTTTCTCATAATATTTTTGCTTAAATTATTGTATATTAGCTGTGTCCAGCTGTGTCAACTGTTTTATATTAAATACTTGTTGAAAACTGTTGTTGAGACACTTGTTGAGATAAAAGTTCATTGTTGGTATATTCAAAAGTTGCTTACAATTAGAATGAAGATTAATTAAGTTTCAAAAAACATTTACGAATAATGTTAAAAAGTCGCAACAAAAGCATATACAATCAGTATTCAAAGAATTCCAGGTAAACCAAAACATATTGGAGAGACCTTTTGAAAATTGTAAAAGTTTTAGATTACTAATAAGTAAACAGGAAAAATTTAAAACTACAAATTATTGTTACAATTCTACTACATTCCCCCTAATTGATAAATTTAAAAATCCTTATTGCTAAATCTACTCTTGGTTTGTTTTCCTTAACTATTTAAACAAATTTGAAACAACTTTTGTATATACCAACACTAAATTTATTTAACAGATCTTAACAAGTATGTTGTTATATATTACAGCAGTCATAATGAAATTTACTTATTGTAAGATGAAATCATGTTATTACTTACCTGAGTCTAACATGCACATAAAAAACACTAGGAACACTAATTACAGTAAAATACACTTTTAGCGCCTTTTAATGTTATATTTCTCGTATATTCCTTAGGACTAACTAGAAATGACATGCCACTTATGAAAATAGTGGTCTAATGCACGTGTACGCAATAAACAACAGCCTAATACACATTTGAATAGTGACCTAATACACTTCAAAAATTGTGAGCTAATGTATACATCGTAAATTGTAACATAATACACACGGAAATTGTGACCTTATGATATGAAAGATTAAAGTTATATGTACCAGATGAATAAAAAATCATTAATACATGGATGGACAATACTTCTCTTTTACCACTAAATATTAAAGAACAGAAAAAGATAATATAAAATATATAATAGGTAGGTAATATAAAATATAAAAATATTAAAGAACACATCATGGTGTAATAAAATACAGGGTATTTGAAAAAAAAATGATTTTCACGCATTCGAATTCGACGAAAAAGAAATTGAATTATGAGCATCCTGTATATAATTAAAACTCACTTGTATTACGTTTTCTCACAGCCCAAGAGTGTGACTATTGGATAGTGGATAACGGAAAAAATTATGTTTTTAAAAGAATTAAGTATAAATAAAGTATATTATATAGGTACTCAGGTTGAGAAGTGAGTTATTACTTACCGAGCACCTTTATATCCCGAGGCGCGTCCATAATGGCCTTCTCAAATGAAGTATATATAGATTTTTTTATACTACTAACACTGATATATTGCCATATATGATTTGATTACATTTTGATATTAGTCATTTCTGACTTTTTTGCAAACATTTCGAAATATTAAGTAGCCTGGGAGTTGTCAAACTGATAAGGTGAAACTAATGCAATTTAATTTTAAATACCTATAATTTTAAATATTTTTTTATAAATAGATAGGTATATACAGGGTGTCCGGAAATTCATGCAACAAAATTTGGTCATAGATTCTTAAGACAAATTCAGGGGACCCGTATTTTTTCTTTTTGCCATCTGGCCCCCTCTTTCGGAGTTACAGCCCCCTGAAATCTGCCCCTAAGAAGTCTTTTTTATATCTCAAAACCATGTTGTATGAGAATCACTAAATTTGGTAGACAGGGGTTTTATGACATGTGGAATCTCACAGTGCTACGCTTTTTGACGAGAAACCCCCTTAAGACACTTTTTCGTGGCCCCCTTTGTCTTTGGAACCAAAAAAATTTTGCTCGCAAATTTGATTTTTTTTAATTATTAGTTAGCTAGAAAGCCATTGAATNTATTTAATATTTGTATAAAATTTACGTCCTTTCATTTGTTTGAACCACTCAAACCGTTTTGCTGTAAACTTTAGTGATTTTATCAGTTTGGGGGTATATGGCTTATAGAAAATCACTTGGCGCCCTTGACTATGAATTAAAATTCATTAATAAAACATATTTTGTGAACTCTGAATCCACCCCGACTCCACTGTAGCTTAGTCGAGGCCTAACCCTGTTTCGTAACAACGCAAAACTTACGTAACAGGAGAATTGAAGTTTCTTAAAAAAAATCGTGATGTTACTAGCATTAAAACAACATCCCTGAATCTACCGCCAAACGCGAGATGAAATTGCGGCTATGGACCGGAGCTCGCGGCTCGGTGGTGGGGGGAGAGAGATGAGATGCTGCTTTCGAGCTGCTGAAAACTTGGCGCGCGTCTTCAAATCCAAACCAAGTGAAATTTTTTCCATTTTCTCCGCAACTATTGCTTAGAATTTCATCATTTTTTTTTAATTTGGGGTAGCTCGTCGAATTATTAACTTTTACCTTCACGACTTAAAGCAAAGACCATTATTTACTACTATATTGCAATTTATACGCTTTCCATTATCAGTCGGTATTAAAATTTACTAAATTTAAAAAATTATATCTTTGAGTTATATTTTATAATACTATATCAATAATCAATCAGGTCAACAGAAAGTGACAACGTTTTTCAAAAGTATATGATTGAAATACGTATACAATCGCATTCAGATCCGCTTGGAAAGAGCCGAGGCAGTGACACGCCATATTTCCCTTACCAAGGGCATCAATAGATTTGGGCCTGAACGTATGCGCACACATTTATGCCCGTACAGACACTGTCGAATTTCGACCATTTTTGGCATTCACAAGCAGTGTGCTGTGGCGTGCTGCTGTGGTGTGCTGCTCTGTTGTGTTACAGTTACATAGTTGTTTTTATCTTATTATTATTCTTGATGGCATAGTTATGTACCCAAAGTACTTTGAATATTTTCAATTAATGTAATTACTAGTTGGGTCATCAAGAAACATCATATAGAATTCAGTTTGTTGTCAATAGTGGGAAGATTAGAGGCCAAATTTCAAAGAAAAACAGCAAATTTTCTCAATTGTCGACGTTTCGTCACTTATCGTGACATCCTCAGGACACTATAAAATTTAATAATTTCAAAATTACATGACAATTTATAAATAACAAACTTAACATTAAAATATTAAAAAATTAAAAAAGTGTGTCTAAAACATTACAATAAAATGAATACAGTAATATCTATATAAACATGAAAAAAAAAAAAAATTACAAATACAGACACACTAACAATTTTGATATGTCACAAATTTAAAAAGAAAAGTATTAAAATTACACAAACAAAATGTTTTTATATAATAAATAATAAAATAACAAAATATGGTGAATGAACAAGAAACGCAACAACCAACAACCTGTACATAACATGCGAAAAAGAAAATTTTAAATTAAAATTAAATCTACGTATATTGTTTATATGTTACTCACATTACAGATTTAAGTGTTTCACTGTGTTTTCCTAGTCTCGTTATACATAGTATGTCATATAACAATCTTGGACAGTATATTAAAATATAAATCAAATTAGAGTTATTTTGTCGTACGAGACCAAGGGTGAACAAAAACCAAACAAAAAGTTTACAAACATTACCTTTTTATCTCCTCTATAAGGTTAAAATATGATCTACTGAGGGTTTCAATATCCGATCTTTTATTTACCGAGTGTTTTTCTTTTTTTATGCATATCATTTCATCTAATAACCGTTTTTTGATATTATTTTGTTTGCCAATAATCTTCGTTGAATCATAATCAAAACGATGTAAATTACTATAACAGTGTTCGGCAAGTGCAGTATTGTTACTTTTTTTTTGGCTTTATTGGATTTGATATATTCATACAATCTCTCTTATGTTCCTGAATACGGGAATACTTATAAAAAATAATTACCCTCATAGCTTAATTAATAAAATAATAAATAATCGTAATGTAAAAACAAATAATGAATGTGCCAGGGACTCCTTAAACAAATTTTACAAAATCCCTTATGTAAAAGGTCTCACAGAGAAGTTGGCAAATGTTTTTAGAAATGAAGAAAATATCAAGGTAGTACCCAAAAATGAAAATACTTTAAAAAAATATGTGTATACAAATCTTAAAACAAAAACACCAGCCGAACTTCAATCAAATGTTGTTTATAAGATACCTTGCAAAGATTGTGATAGGGTTTATATAGGTCAAACTGGTAGATATTTAGGAACCCGTATTCAGGAACATAAGAGAGATTGTATGAATATATCAAATCCAATAAAGCCAAAAAAAAGTAACAATACTGCACTTGCCGAACACTGTTATAGTAATTTACATCGTTTTGATTATGATTCAACGAAGATTATTGGCAAACAAAATAATATCAAAAAACGGTTATTAGATGAAATGATATGCATAAAAAAAGAAAAACACTCGGTAAATAAAAGATCGGATATTGAAACCCTCAGTAGATCATATTTTAACCTTATAGAGGAGATAAAAAGGTAATGTTTGTAAACTTTTTGTTTGGTTTTTGTTCACCCTTGGTCTCGTACGACAAAATAACTCTAATTTGATTTATATTTTAATATATGATCTTGATGTATGTGTACTCTATTCTCTACCTATATCTATACTGTCCAAGATTGTTATATGACATACTATGTATAACGAGACTAGGAAAACACAGTGAAACACTTAAATCTGTAATGTGAGTAACATATAAACAATATACGTAGATTTAATTTTAATTTAAAATTTTCTTTTTCGCATGTTATGTACAGGTTGTTGGTTGTTGCGTTTCTTGTTCATTCACCATATTTTGTTATTTTATTATTTATTATATAAAAACATTTTGTTTGTGTAATTTTAATACTTTTCTTTTTAAATTTGTGACATATCAAAATTGTTAGTGTGTTTGTATTTGTAATTTTTTTTTTTTTTTCATGTTTATATAGATATTACTGTATTCATTTTATTGTAATGTTTTAGACACACTTTTTTAATTTTTTAATATTTTAATGTTAAGTTTGTTATTTATAAATTGTGATGTAATTTTGAAATTATTAAATTTTATAGTGTCCTGAGGATGTCACGATAAGTGACGAAACGTCGACAATTGAGAAAATTTGCTGTTTTTCTTTGAAATTTGGCCTCTAATCTTCCCACTATTGACAACAAACTGAATAAAAATAAGGCTACCAATATCATTAGTTATATCATATAGAATAATGCAAGTAAGTACTCAGTTTTTATGAAATAGAAATCGTGTGGCTACTAATATTTGAAAATCGAATCATTTTAATAATTAAAAAGAGATTATAGCTAATGTACAGATTTTTGTTATATTTGATAAATCTGTACGTAAATTCTGTGATATGGGTTGTTCTAGCGAAATTTACTTAAATTATTAATATGTATATGCTAATTTGTCTGCAATAGCAATTATTTTTTTTATTCATACAGAATTGATTTAATAATGATTAGAAGATTGTGTAAAAAATTTGAACATTACTCATTACATTTTTTTTAATCAGAGAAGCGAATAGAATTCTGTTTTTTTTTAATAACATCCATGCGACACGGTATTTATTAACATTTTTATACGTTTATTTGCAACGCGTTTCTTTTTTTGCTTCTGGTACAAATTTCCGTGCAGCAGAAACGTTATCTAATTTAACATTTTTAAATTTTTCAGATCAATATTCTTTGAACCATGGCTGATCAGTCAGGGGGATCTGAGAATGCAGAGATCTGTTTACTTTGTGACGAGCCATTTGGGACGAGAACAACGTCAATTGCATATGAGCAAAGTATCGAGTCATTTATAGCAGCTAGTAAAAAAAGAGTAGACAGCAGACATAAGAAACTCACAGCAATTCTAAAAACCAAGAAAGCTGAGGAAACCGAGAGTAACGAGAAAATATCTATTAAGGTACACAAGTCTTGTCGTTCAAGTTACGTTAGCGAAAAATCAATAGCAGCTCATTTGAATAAACGTAAAGAAAAAAATAAGCAATCTCGCCGAGATAGCTTAGCTCGAAATTTCGATTTCAATAGTCTTTGTTTTTTTTGTGGCGGCGATGCATCCGATGATTTTATACAGCATCTTATCAAACAGAGTCGAAAAGACAGTGCAGAAAAAGTTCACAGTAAACAGGAGACTGGGTATAATATCGTAGCAACATTGAAAGGTCGTAATAAAAACAATAAAGAACATATTAATGTAGCATGGTACAAAGAAATCAATGCTCGTATCAAAGATGTTAATTTGGTTACCAATAACGCACGTTATCATGCTGGTTGCATGAAGAGATTCTATGCATTAAGAACTACCGACATACCTGGTCGTCCGGCCGACCCGAAAAATACAGCGTTACTAGAATTTATTATAAGTTTTGTTGAAAAGAATGCAGAACATTGCCAATTTCCTTTAAACAAATTAATCACAATACAAACAAACAACTAACTGCGTAGACACATTCGATTTACGAACAATAAGAGACAGATTAGAAACTTATTTTGGTAATGACATATCGGTTTATAGTTTCAAAGGAGATTTCCAGTTTTGCTTCATTAATGATAAGAATCAAATTCTTCGACAAGCATGGATCAATGACATAAAGAAAACGAAAGATTCCTTCGAATTAAAACAGGAGATAGTCAGAAGTACAGCCAGAATAATATTAAATGAAACGCGTGAAAAATACTATGAAATAGATGAATATCCAGCACCTCATTATTTTCTGGATAACGTCGACGAGCAATGCCCTTATTTCTTAAAGTCATTTTTAGAAATTATTATAAAAAGCCACAAAAAATAATCCAAAATCGATAAAAAAAATTGGACAATAGGGTTTTGATGTTTACGCATTGCTTAGTTTCTTCAATGAGACCCCGTGCATTCATATCCCCACTCATGCTGGGTTTATCTACTACTATGCATAAGAAACATGCATCGAGAAATTTAATTGATTCTTTAGCATATCTTGGTTTTTGTGAGTCGTATCGCGAAACTTTATGGTTTCAAGATTGCATCGTACAAAGTAAGGAACAATACTCATTAGAAAACAGCTATTTGCAATTTGTCTTTGACAATACGTATCACAATACAAATACGCCAGATGGTCGAAATACATTTCACGCCACGGGAGGTATTATGTGCGCCACACCCGCCAAGGACATTGTTGTTGATAAAGTTATAAAACGATTGAAAGACAAGTCGCAGTTTTGCAATGCTGGCAATTTCGGTTTATTGTCGTTGCAACCTTTTATTCGGAAAAATGTTGAAGGTCTTAACGCTATCAAGCTTAAAGATGTGAATACGATACATCCAGTACCAGAGTATCCGGAGATGACATTTAAAGATTGTCTATGGTTCTATGGAAGAAAAACAGACCCAGACAAAACCGTCAGTTGGGACGGTTTGATGGAGCTGTGTGCCGATATAAAACCTTATAAATTATCAAAAGTTATTGGTATGCCATTTCTTATGAATCCGATCACTAGTTCCGATTCTATTTATACTGTTTTGTTAGAGGCTGATGCGCGATGTAAAGCTCGCGGACAAAAACATGTTTTTGTTACATTTGATCTCCCTCCGTATATAAAAGCTCAACAGATTATGGCTTGTTCGAGAGGTACTCCATTATGGTGTAAAGTTAGTTCAGTAATTTTACGACTAGGAGGATTTCACACCGGAATGTCTTATGCAGGATCTATCGGAACTATAATGGATGGTAGTGGCTTAAATGAAGCTTTTTGCCAAATCTTTGCTGAAAACTCAGCCGCAAAAGCTTTAACTGGAAAAGCATTGGCACGCTGTTTTCGTGGCCATGTGACCACGCAGGCTTCTATCGTCAATGTTGTGCTCGAATCAGTAGAATTCGATGAAAACGAAGAATCTGTATTGAATGAAGCTCTAAATTCAATTGGCAAGGACACGTGGCATACTGTTGTACATGAAGAGCGTTTCAAATCGATATTAAAAATGTGCAAAGATGCCCTTAATAAATTGAAAAAGAATGGACCAACAGCTGAACTATGGATACAATATATTCATATGGTAGAAATTTTAAAGCAGTTTGTTGAAGCCGAAAGAACCAGTAACTGGGCGTTACATTTGCAATCTGTACAGCAAATGTTATCATATCTACATGCAGCTGGCCACACTTTATACGCTAAATATTTTCACCTATATCTCCATCAAATGTTGGAATTAGAAGAAATCATGGATCCCACAGAATTCAAACAATTTACAACAGAAGGTTTCTTTACCATACGCAAAACCGACAAGTTTCGATCTGGCATATGGTCTGATATGACTATAGAACAATCGCTCATGCGGCCTTTCAAGGAACCGGGAGGTATGACGAGGGGTCGTGCAATAATTTGATCAAGTGGATTATTTCATCGGTAGCTGTCCTTGAAGTCACTGATGCCATAGAAAATTTTACAAATGTTCATTATGAAACCTCCGAGCAACATGTTGATATTTCAAGATCCAGAGTCAACAGAGATGCAGCTGACTTGAAAAAAGACATTTTTTTCCAAAGTCATAATCCATTTCCAGAAACTCCAAAACTGATCTCAATAGCTACCGGTATCGTTGGCAACGAATCAATAAATTGTCATAGAGCCTTTGAAATTGGTACTCAGGCAGTAAAAGATATGGTGGATAAGAGCTTTGGTTTGATAAAAATGACTAGGAAAAACAATGTTAAATCGCTGAAAACAGCAACTTGTTCTGTGAAGGTAGATAAGCAAACTGTAACGATAAACCCCATGATGATTTATCATCGCATTCTCATGCAGATAGACAGCAAAGAAGAAATGAAAGGTCATTTATGTCACGAACTTGCACCGTTCGCACCATCAATATTCAACGAAGTAGGATTCCGAAAAGGCAATAAAGCAGATTTTTTCAAACTTTATACAGCCATTCCTAACCTACCTTGGGAAAACGAAAGCGATTGTATTTATGTAATTGATGGTGAGTATCTTCTTCATAAAGTAATTTGGACAAGTGAATGCACCGTACAAGTTATTTGTTCGAAATATGTCCAGTATGTTATAAATCATTATCCAACAACTTCTCATGTCGTTTTTGATGGGTATCCGACAGAAGATACAACGTTAAGTACTTCGGAGTACTACGGAGCGACTTCGATGTCAAACAAGAATTTATGTTGCGATTATGAAATAAACATCGACTCCGTGATTCTTGTAAATCAAGATAAATTTTTATCGAATGAACACAATAAGCGTCAGCTTATCGAACTGCTATGTGAAGAATTTAAGAAGAAAAATGTTGATACCAAAGTTGCAGAAGAAGATGCCGATACATTGATTGTTAATACGGCTATGGAACTATGAACAAAAGAAGCAAACATATTATAAGGTATAAATTTATTTGTGAAAAAGTGAATGACGGTACTGTAAATGTTAAATATTGTCCTTCTGAACAGCAAATTGCTGACATGTATACTAAACCCTTGTCATATGTAAAATTTGACTGTTTTAAGAAACAGTGTATGTAATTAGAATAAAATGTAAATCTTTAATTTAGGTTAAGTTGTAATGTAATGATAAGGATGGAGTCACGGAGCATTGATGGAACTGGAGATTAGGGGGGGGGGGGTGTTAGGAGAAGTTAGATATAGTCAGTGGTCTGTTCTGATTATTAGTCAGTGACTACGTGAGAAGTTGTTGTTGTTTGAAACGAGTTTTATTAAAAAGGAACAGTAAAAGTAAAAATCTAAAAGTAAAAACAGTCAACATTTTCCAAGGAGGCCATCAATGGAAATACAGTACAGTATATCCATTTTTACCACTTAGAGTGGCTAATAATCACTTATATTGATACTTGCGTCAAAGAGCCCCAAGATATCAGCAATCACTCAATTAGAAAAAAATGAGCCAAAATTTTTACTATTTCATTCTGGAAAATCAAGCCACAAATACTTCATACATTTCGGAAGTTAGTAAGGATGTGCATGATCAAACATCAAAAGGTAATTATAACCTTGTATGTAGGGCTGGTACATACAGAGAAAGCAAAAATAGTGAGGGGTTGGGGTTCAGTGTGAGTTTGTGGGTGAATGTCGACTATCAATTTCAGCCTTACATACTATAAAATATATATTTTTATTAGTTAATATCACAGCCACACAAAAAAAATGGCAGGTCCGAAAGATAAGACCATGGTATCCATATGGTTTTGGGGTCGCTGAATCCGAATCCGGTGTCCGTTTAACGCGATTAGCTCTGGTTTAAGGTCAGTTCAATGTCAAATGTAGAAAATCAGTTGTCAACAAACTAAACCTACGTATCTATGCGTTCTACTTGCTTTATGCGATTTCAACAGCTTTGTTGCAAATGACACATCTGTAGTTAAAAAAAATGCATACGGTTATTAAATACACAGCCCCACAAAAAAAAGTGGCAGGTCCGAAAGACCTGCCACTATATTATATATATTATATTTATATATTATATATATTATATTTTTATTAACTTTTTCTCATTCTTTCAATATGATTTTAGTAAATTACAACTTTTTAAAATTTGTGAACAAAATGACTAGTTTCATAAAATTTAATACTTTTATACTTCAAGTTTTCAATATTAATTAAATGCAATTCTAAGCGAGAGTAATTATGTTTCACATTGCATTTATAAAGCAGTGAAACTGTTAACATATTAACTGTTTTTTCAATTAAATAACTATAAACAATTTTTATTTACAGAACGATAACAATTTGCTTTACATGAAGCAAAATTGGCCTATTTGAAAGATTGGCTGAATACAGAACAAGAAAACTTGAAACTCTCAAAAAGTTTGTCAATGTTTCGGACAATCCGTGCGCAATAATAATAATTGTGATAAGTAAACAAAATCGACACTGAATTCATGTTTATCTCTGTAAAGTAAAAACTTCTGTAATTTACGAATTTTTTTTTTTTTTCATTTAGCTGTGGTACAGTTTATTTTTAACCACTTTTAGACAAGTAACAGATCTTTTTACTTTACAGGGTAGGAAAGTACCGATGGTTTATCTGAAGTTACGTGAGAGCGATAAAGTAAGCCATAGAAATCTATGCGATAGAGAAGGATGGCTATAATGAAGGCTTCTCTTTGTCACCGCCCGTTTCGCCCTTCCACAAATAAGATCCACTTCTTATTTGTGGAAGGGCGAAATGGGCGTTGACTATTAGACGCCTTCATTATAGCCATCCTTGTCTATCACATGGATTTCTATGGCTTACTTTATCGCTTTTACGTAACTTCTGATAGACCATCGGTACTTTCCTACACTGTATATATGTCGTCGAGCTTAGGTACATACTCAAATCACACTGCCAGGCTGTATATTCTTTTTAAACTCGTTACAGTTGTTGTTCAAAGATGTTTTGCTATAAGGCTTATATAAATTGTATAACATAATTTAGTTTTGTTAATCTAAGATTAATATCTTGCCGTTGGCTAGACCCTAGTGAGATTGTGAGATTACACTACGTTTTACCTCGCTCCATGCACCTCTCTCACACTTGTACGTCTGTTCCTCTCCCACGTCTCAAGAGCCGTCCGAATCCGCCACCCTGCCCAACGTCGGGGACCGTGTAGATCTTCTTCAGTCAGGGATGCCACAGCTACCGAAATTTCGGTAGATCTACCGATTGTAGCTTATATCTACCGAAATACCCATTTTTGTCCAAATAAAAAATAAAATATATTATCCAAATTTAATTTTAAACGAAAACAAAATTTTTGCAATTCTTTGTCTGCCACATTCATCTGCAAATGTCGAGAGAATATCAGATTATAATTTAACAAAAACAAGAGCAACCTTGAACACATCTACTATTTCTGGTTTCCTTAATACCAGGCGACAACACGTGTTACGAATTTACCATTGGAAAAAGAACTCTCATGCCCGTAAGCACCGTATAATTTTAAGTTGGCTTTAGAGTTAAGACAGCTGAACTTCACGTTTTTGTATGCACCGTTCTCTTTTGCCGACTTAAGCATTTCTAATGTTAAGCCCACAATTTTGGCGGCTTAAGCTTGAGATTGGCTACTTAACCTCAAAACAATTTTTGTTTTGCTACGACAGATTATTGTATATGTTATTTTTATTCTTTATAAAGATCATAATTAAATTTGCACTACGTAGATTGAAGATGAGATGTTTGTTGAAGATGATTTGGATATCTTGCATATTATAGATTATGGTTTTCCACGTAGATTTTATAATCGACAAAATCATTTTGAAAATATGGCTGACCTATCATTTTGTAGAAGATTCCGACTACAAAAAGAAACTGTTTTACATGTGTTAGAACAAATTGAACATAATTTTGAGTTTAACAATGATTTGTAAGTATACTACTTTAATATTATAAATTATTTTTGTTCGTCAGTCCACATAAGTAGATAGATACATAGACTGTGATTTTTAATATAAGTGTTTCTCCTATAAATCAACTTTTGACGACACTGTGGTTCTATGCTACGTGTGGGCATCAAACTGCAATAGGAGATTTTATGGGAATTCACCAATCGGCAGTTTCAAGAATAATTACCAGTCTCACGAGAACTTGCCAGATTGAGAACCCAGTATATTAAAATGCCAAATCGTCAAGAACAAATTCATATTCAAAGTAGAATTTACGACATATCTAGATTTCCACGTATAATTGGGTGTATAGATGGAACACATATCAAAATACAAAATCCAGGTACAGTTGGTATTTGCTAGGATTGTTATTTTATTAAGCGTATTTTTTTTATAGTGCAAGATGATGGTGCGGTTTTTAGTAACCGAAAAGGATATTTTTCCATTAATGCTCAAGTTGTTTGTGATGCCAACTTAAACATAATGAATGTTGGAGCCCGTTGGCCTGGATCTACCCATGACATGACCATTTTTAATAATAGTACAATTAGAGCACAATTTGAGGTTCGTGAATTTGAAAACAGTTTTCTTCTAGGTAAATTTTTCATGGCTTTTAATAACTATGTCGTTATACAACTTATAATTTTTTTAGGTGTAATTTTTTTAGGTGATAGTGGATATGCAGTAAAGCTTTATGTACTTACGCCTCTTCTGAACCCTGTAAGCCCTGAAGAAATACGTTACAACGAGGCACATATTAGGACCAGAAATTCGGTGGAGAGAACATTTGGTGTGTGCAAACGAAGGTTTCCCGTTTTAGCGTATAGATTGCGATGTAAATTAGAAAATGCTCTGACAATGATTATTGCTACTGCTGTGTTGCATAACATTGCTCAAAGGCAAAATGAAGGAGAGCCACCTCCACCAGAACACATTAATTTTGATGAGCTAAATTATTTAATTGGGCAAAGTGATATTCAACCAGGACCAGAAAATAGGGTGAATCAAGATGGGGCCAATCAAGACAATAGAAGAAATTTAATAGCAAATTTTTTTACATATTTATAAAATTGAGAAAAATAAAAAACATACAATAATATTTATTAACTTTTTATTTTAAAATATGGTTTGATTTTAATTACTTCTTTTGGCTTTTAACTCTTCTTCCAATAATTCGATTTCGAGTTTCCTTTTTTAACATTCAGTAAATGTTCTGCTCTTCCCTGCACAATTTGTTGCTCCACTAAAACAAATCGACGATCCTAAACAATTTTATATTTTTCGGCAACTTGTAATGAAGTAAGAGTTTTCACACCAGTTGTTGGTCTTCGATGACTTGTCCGGGAAGGGGTGTTCTGAAACAAGATAATAATATGTACAAATAACTCTGACTACGAATTAACTAAACATATGGTGGCTTTATAGAACTGGTGTGGTATAACCACTGCCATTTTTTACTCAGAACGTGACCAAAAAAAAAGTTGACCACTCTATGGCTACTATAAATAGAAATAAAAAAATGCTTACTTCAGATATTTCTAGTACAGGATTCTTTTTAGTTTGCAAATCTGCTAGTACAGATGATAGAGAAACGCCCCCCCCCCCACCCGTGGCGCTACGCCCTTTTTTTATAATATCTGGAGAATTCTTCGAAATAAATTGATAAAATTTTATACAGAGGTGCCATTTATTACGAGAAATTACTTTATCTAAACCAAATTGACAAATTATTTTGAGGGGCGTCCCTACCGGGGGGGGGGGGGGGGGGGGGGGGGTAGTTCAAAATCCGCAACTTTTGGCTTGCCCACATAGGGCCAGTTAATGTTCAATTTAGCAAGACAGAATCAGTCAGTTCGCTATCAGCAGCTGCTACATAGGTTGTCTTTATTTTTAAACACGAAAACAGCTATGAGGTTTGTTTCAAATAGCCATAGGGATTGATTCGACCCGCCATAAGGCTCGTTCTGAACAGCCGTAAGAGTCGTTTCGAGGTTCATTTCAAGGAACCGCATGGCTCGTTTCAATCAGCCGTAAGGCTCGATTCGATCTGCCGCAAGGCTCGATTTGAGCAGTCGTAAGGCTTGTTCGGTCAGCAGTAAGGATCATTTCGATCAGCCGTAAGGCAGCCGCTGCCTTCCTGCTTGAAAGGCAGCGGCGATCCCTAAGAGCCCTCATACACGAGCCACATTTTGCAGTCGGACCGACGACAAAATTGCGGTCGCATGTTGGCGAACTGAGCGCTACCATAAGAAATAGTATACCCTCCATACACGGGCGTCAACAGGAGTCGGAACGGGCATTTGCAGTTCGCTTGCGGCCGATTCTCGCCGGGTGGTTACATCAACGTGCGCGCCGGTGTAGCCGTACACGGACCACGGACCACAATCTTGCGTTCGTAGTCACCGCGATCGCGGGAGTTTATTTTGTTCGTTTATTCCGAGTAGCCGTTATACAGAAAGGACCTTTGTCTCTGTTAAAAACAATGGAAGAAACATTTGATACGGATTTGTTTATTAGCGAAATCCAAAATTATCCATGCATATGGGATTATAAATGCGAATCCTATAGCAACAAAGTGGAAAGAAATAATGCATGGGCTAACATTTGCCAGAAATTCACAACAAATTTTGCTGAGAAATCGGTCAAGGAAAAAAACGACATTGGTAAGTTTTAATATTTAATATTAAAATCTATTACAACAAAAGGAATGAAATAGTTTTAAGTGTGTTGTATGCCAAGCGAACTATTTTATTTCATATAGACTTAAATTTTACTTAATTGCCATTCTACTTTTCCCTCGTCACTTATAAAGTATGCAGCAAATTCATTCCGAAGAGAATTCAAAAATCGCCCACCCTGTCTATTTTCAACAGGATTTCCTTCTAGATCTTGTAAAGATTCCGGCAATGTCAAAGTATCTTCAAATCGATATCCATCCCTTTCACGAACGAAATTGTGAAGAATACAACATGCTTTTACAATATCAATGGCGAAATCAATTTGTACATTCATTGGTCTATGAAGGATCCTCCATTTATTTGCCAATATTCCAAAAGTGCACTCAATATACCTCCTAGCACGACAAAGACGATAGTTAAAAATCCTTTTAATATTACTAAGATTGTTTCCTCCGTATGGTCGTAATACATTTTTAGAAAGACTAAAAGCCTCATCAGCTACAAACACATACGGCAATAGATTTCTTCCACCCACAAGTCGCCGGGTAGATGGAATATTAAGTGTGTTCTGCCGTAGTTTTTGGTAGAAAGTACTTTCTTCGAAAATCGATGAATCGCAATGTTTACCATAGGAGCCTATATCCACGAAAGTAAACATATAATTCGAGTCACAAATAGCTAGCAAATTAAAAGAAAAATATTTTTTATAATTGAAGTATAAAGATCCGCTATCTGTTGGCTTGATAATTCTGATGTGTTTGCCGTCTATGGCACCTATACAGTTGGGGAAATTAGCTCGTGTTTGAAATCCTTTTGCAATGCTTAGCCATTTTTCTTTCGTTGGCTCCGGTATGCAAATATCTTTTAAATTTATCCAGATTTGTTGACAAACATCTCGAACGATTCTTCCTATTGTTGTAGATCCACATCTGTACGAATACTCCAAATCCATAAATGTACATCCGGTTGCCAAATACCTGAAACAAAATAAAAACTTTAATGTAATAAAATATTTTTTTTATTTGCAGCCAAGACATTACAAAGAAAGTGGAAGACATTGAGGGATGGCTTTAACAGAGAGGTGAAAAAGAATAAATCCACGAAAAGTGGCTCCGCAGCATCCAATAAGAGGCCGTACGTGTTTTTCGACCAATTGTCGTTTTTAATGCCACTGGCAGAAGCCAGGGCTGAGACATCGAACAGCTTAGAAGATACGTCTTCTCAAAATAATGAAGACGAAGAAAATCGTGAACCACCGAAAGGTCAACCGAGAAAACGAAAATCATGCCATTCTGCTGAAGATAAACTTATCGAAACATTGTCTAAGCGTATTGATAAAAAAATAAATGACGATGATGGTGATGATGATGACAAGTATTTTCTTTTGTCGCTCCACAAAGATTTAAAAAACGTCCCGGAGGACTTTAAATTGGATGCAAAAACTGAAATAATTGGGGTATTGAAGAAATTTAAGGCAATGTCCTCTTCTCAGTTCAATAGAACAGAACACGTGCTTCGAAACCCATATATCCAGTACACAAACCAGCCACTCAGCTACAACACAAATCCATTGCACAATCAGCCCATAAACCATCACATCAACTCATACATCCCTACCACATCCGGACAATTCCAGCGTAACAGTGTTAGTACTCCGCTTAGCTCCCCACAGGATTCATTGTCAATGGATTCTGTACGCACAACATCGTCATTTGAAGATGTATTTCAGTTATAGATGAGAAAAATAAAAAATTAATAAAATGCAAACGTTATTTCATTATTTCAGAAAAAATAACAATTTGGCATATAGAAAGTTGACTACCGAATTGAATTTATTTAATATCTAGTTACTTACCTCAATGTTATAGTAAGCCTCTCTTCAGCCGGAATACTTTTTCTCATGTTTGTGTCACAACGTTTAATTTTAGATTTCAAAATTCCAAGTAGTTCATCAAACGAACTAATTGACATTCTAAAATAATTAAAAAATTTTTTGTCATCTTGCTTGAGTTTTGCAAATAAATTATAAAAATTTCCTTCTTCTCGTCGAGTAGTCAGAAGTGGATGTATCCAGAGTGATCGTATTTTTCTACGTCTCCTTTTTCTCCTCAAAATAAGAAATAAAAGTGTTTCTTCTTCGAGAGGCATATTTAAACTGATCTGTTATGTGGTCAGGTTGTAGTCGCCTCGACTGTGACTGCGGTTGATACTACCGCAAGTCAACCACAAAAATGTAGTCGGGATGTGTTCGGGTCAACCGCGAGTTGCAGTCAACTTGACCACAAATTTGTAGTTACGTCAACTGCAAAATGTGGCTCGTGTACGGCGGCCCTAAGGCTCTCAGTTAATATCACCTCATGGTATAGAAGTGAAATATATGGTTTTTATTTCAGATGGCGCAGGATACTGAACCTAATTCAGTATTGCTCTCTGAATTACTACATACTATCATGGCTTGGTTTGATAATAATTTTCAAACAAATACAGGCCTATTATAATAGGCCCGCCTGCCTTAGCGGCCCGAGTGAGATCATCAGCTATTCAAAACGAATTAGTTATAGCTACCCAGGGAGATTTGAAACCCTTGTTACTATCTTGAAGAGACGTTTGTCTCCAGCTAGCTCAAAGTGACGCTAATTGGTCCTCTGAGGACTCGGTGGGAAATAGCGTCCCGGAATATCAATCAACGAAAAGAGAATCGCGTTTAGACAGGATGGAGAGAAGACAACACGAGATGGGAGATATGTTAGAAGCCATTTTAAGGCGTAGTCAAGAACACGGAGGGATATCTTTCAAAGAATGAGGAAAATATTCTACCAGCCCCCGACTCGGAAATTGATGATTCCGAGGACCACTTACATGAAGCTGAGGATAAGCAGGTGGATTTGAGCCAAAGCTAAAGGTTTCGCAGACAGTCTTATAACAAAATTAGATATGCCGAAGTACAAAAAAACCTGCAAGCCTCTTCAGTATTTGCAGTTAACCCTCAATTAACGTATATAAACTCTACAAACCAAGGTTTGGAACATCTATCAAAGATGGATGACATCTTAGGTACAATATCTCATGGCCTTCTTCTACAAATAGAAGCCTTTAACATCCAAATATCCTCAACTGCAAGAAGATATTCAAGGAAAACTGTGGGGATCAGACTCGAAGATTAAAACACTGTCTAATGATTTACTACAATATACATGCGGGCTAAGAGCAGAAATGATTGAACGACGTAGGCAGGCTTTTAAACCCCTAAGTACCTATGTGGCCAACCTAATACCACCCTCAACTACTCATCTATTTGAAGAGGGGGAATTTAATGAACTGTACAGTTAACTCTTTTCGTAGTCTTGTTCAACCTAGGGAATCCGGAAACCTACACAATACAAAGAAGGGTAGAGTAGTCAAGGTAAACCATCGTTCTTATCGGCGAAAGGTACTTGGAAATTGTCAGATAGGAGAAGAAACTTTCCAAGAAATAATTCAACATTTCCAAAAGATAAGTCTTATAAGAAACAAACCATGAATTGCGGATCTAAAAGACAATGACAATTCAGCAGATCGATTCAAAGGGGGGAGACTGGTGGATCTTTTAGGCGAATGGCAGAGGCTAGGTGCCCAACGACGATTCTAAAGATTACACAGCCACACACAAAAAAAAGTTGTATGTACTTTTCATGCGACATATGTTATCTGTAGTATTTTTGCCTCCTGATCACGAATCCGATGTCAGAATAGAGCTGTCACATCACAGAAATTTCCTAACCTCAAAAAACAGGTCAAAATAGCAAAAATATCACGAAAAAGTGCTAGGTTTTTTTCTATATTCAAATGTTCATTTATATGGCTAAGACCCCGCTGAACGTGAATGCGCGGTCAGAATTGATTGTTCTTTTTCTAACCTAAAAAAAAACCGGTTCAATGAAGGTCAAATATCACATATTTTCAAAAAATAACAGATTCGCGTCAAAGGTATACGGGGATTTCCGGGGTCGCTGATCACGAATTCGAGATCAATTATTTTGCAAAATTCGAAATGGCGGATCCAAGATGGCCGACCAAATTTGAAAAAATAACACATTCACAACAAATTTGGTATACGGGGGTTTTCGGGGTCACTGATCACGAATTCGAGATCAGATTTACAAAATTAATTTTTAAAAATTTAATCAATTACTTTTGTACTTTATTACCCGAGATTAGGCAGAAAACCCGTGAATAGATCTTTTACAGAAAAAAGTGGTAATTCGCGGCACTTGTGACTTAAAGCATCAAGTATGGACCGCTGTTCTCATGTTGCTGCTTATATGTTTTATTAAATTATGTGGATGAGAGTAACGAAAGTAATTCACCTTGTACGAGCAAATTATGTACTTGGAATGGAGGTCGTAAAAAAAGAGCCCCTTAGAATTGATGAGGAACAGTACAAAAATAAAATAAATATCACCAAATGGAATTCTTATGATCTTGGGAGGAGTTTCACTAAATCGCTTACGAAACAAAAAATAAATAATTTACTATCAGATTTACAATTAATAAGTGCAAATAAGAAGGCCACTTGTATGTGGGAACTTTTATTACAACCGCAATATGACGATTTTGACCTTGATAAACCAAGAAAAAGTTATTTAAAACCATTAGTTTATAGACTGACTACACCTGTGAGTGATAACACAGCAGGACCTGTAGACATAACGTCGGAAGTTCAAGGTAACATTGTTCAACGGTAGCCAATTTAGTTGTGCAAATTTTGTGTAGTTTTCAAACCTGTAGTGAAGAGAGGATATTTAGGTTCTTTTATAGTTATGAGGTACAACAACTATAAAAAACTTCATGAAAGCGACAAGTCTCATTAACATTCAGAATGACACAAGAAGTCAGTTCGCAAATCGAGCAGTTTTACAAAAGTTGCATCTGACGAAAGAGCCAACATTTTCGAACAAATTAACAGTCATGAAAGAGAAGAGAAAACAAACCCATACTATCTACAATACTCTTTTGTGATTATCATGACATTTCATTGCGAGGAAAAGAGTCAGATAAAGGAAACTTTCATGATCTATTGAAATTTCAAGTAGAAAGCAGCGATAGCAATTTGGACGTTCATTTAAAAACATGTCACTCTAAGCAGAAGTATACTTCTGTCTAAATACAAAAATATTATTGATACATGTATACGTCAAAAAATAATGAAGCGAACGATTCTCAAGCCTTTTCTGTCTTGGACGACGAAACTGCAGATATATCTGGCTACGAGCAGTTATCATTAGGTATTCGATTTGTGAATAAAGAAAATTATATGTATACGAGAAGAATTCTAGATATATAGATAGATTCTATAGATTTTAGATTCTTCTATAATTATATTTCTAACTGTGCTTTTTTCCAATCGAAATGAAAATTCTAAATTTCTGAATGAGTTGCCGGTGGAAAGAAACATAAAACAAATACTTTTTAAAAACTGTATATATAATCCGAAGTTAACGGATGTTAACTGCACAATTTTGATGTGGACTGTATTTCCGCGAATGTCGTAAGGCGAACACTGGCTGCCTTCTGGTTTGTCTTCAATTGGCGATCAACAACGACTTTTTCATTCAAAGATAACAATAGTAAAACACCACCAGGCCTGATACTCACGACACGTTTAAGTCGACTAGTACCTTTTTACGATCTTTGCTGAGCGTACTTACGACAAATAATTCGTTTGGGTGCTTTATTCGCGCCAATTAAAGTTATAGCAGATGAGAATGATTAAATAATAATGTTATAAAACTATTTTACTACTAACTAAACTCATACTAATTATTTAAATTAACTATCCGAAACAAAAACCTTACTAAATGTTACACTTATTATAAGATAGGCATACTCTTTTGATAATTTTCGTTCACAAAAGCCCAATGGAAAAGACTGCGACAAACGTTCACCAAAAAACTTTCATACTTACCAATAAAAAAGTCTGGTGATGGAGTTGACCACGACAACACAAAATCTGAATGGGCGTTTTTCAATTCGCTTTTATTTTTAAAAGACACTTGTATCCCTAGAACAACGGAAGGGAATTTTTCTGCAGAGGATAGTATGTCTACTGTCGAGAGTAACCTGAGGGACGTCGATGATTGCGATGAAAACCCCATCATCAGTTCCCTAGTTAATTACCGAGTCACTTCCTCACTCCTGACCAGCATCTCCAATGAGTTCTTCAACTCCAATAACTAAAAAAGCTAAGAAAGCGTATAACCATAAAGATGCTGGGTAAGAAGCACTAATTAGAGTGGCAGAGGAAAAAATTAAATATTTAAAATAAATGGAAGAGAACCGCAAGAAAAGACATGAAATGGTGATAGAAAATGTGACAAACAAAATTATAGATGAAGATGAATCATTTTTTAATAACATGTAAAAAAGTTTGATCCAAAAACAAAAATGCAATTCCGTATAAATGCACTTCAACTAGTTCATAACCTCATGTCCACACCATTTAGTAGTAATCCACAAATAGCCACTGGACAACATTTTGCAGAGCTAACAGTTAGAGAAAATCTAATGAGAACTCTTCAGTCATGCATTCCACAACAACCACAATCAAATCCTCCTTATTTTCACCAATATATTATGGACCACAATCAACGGGAAACATCCAAAAATCAGTATTATCCTAATAATAATATGCACCAGTATCCTAATACTATATTTTGTATTGTATCTTTAATAAAGATTTTTTGTACCCAATTCAAATAAAAAAAATCTTAGAGGGCATAGAAATACAGATTTAAAATATTTTGCTTAGAGATGTATTTTACTGAGCCCAAGATGTATAAGAAGAAATTAATGCAATCATTTTGTTTCCCTTCTTCACAAACCACATTTACTTGTGAATAAATCCAAATCCTGGATTAAATAAATCAAGAACGGTTGTTCCATATGCTTAAACTTAAGGTTAATAATTTTAGAGAATAAAAATAAAATAAATTTTGTACGTTGTGTGTTGATGAAATATCAATTAGAGCCAATTTATTTTACAATAGAAGTGCTGATATTGTAATAGGTTTAGATAGAGGACAAAGGGAATGGTAAAAGAGCATTTAAACCTGCGATGTATGCTACAGTTCTTATGGCAAGAGACATTTTTTGTTAATGGAAACTCTGGAACTGCAAATAGTGATGCTAATTATGATACCTCCAAACATATTACAGAAATATCACCGAATGTCGCTTTTGTTGTGTCTGCAGATTACCAAAATAATTGTATTGGAGAGCAAAGTTTCACCAGATATGTTGTGCGTATCTAATAAAAAAACATTAGTAATTCATACATGTGATGTATACACAACATATGTACAAGTTCTCAAATCATCAATAAAATATTTACTTGCTTTATTTTTATTTATTTTATTACAGAAAATCTCGAGCACCTAGGAGTATAACTGTTAAGTTCGACAGTTTTGAAGATAAACTACTTGTTTTAAAGAATAGACGTAAATTAAAAAATAGTAAAGTATTCATCTCTGAAGATCTAATAATAAATAATGTCATTCTATTAAATGAAGCAAAGAAAAAGTTTGGGAACAAGAGAGCTTGGTCTATGGATGGAAATATATTTGTACAGGGGAATAATGGCAAAATCAAAATTAAGAATCTTGAGGATTTGAACTCAATTGTAATTATTTAATTTTGTTTACTTTTTACTAATACTATTTTCTTTTTCTGTAATAAATATAACTGATGGCGAGTTATACTGCACTTTTCTGTTCATATTTGAATAAGTTAATATTTCTCATCTAATATTTATTTATTTATTTTATTTTTTTGTAGAATTATTAATATTTATTGTTTTTTTCACTTTATAATTTGTTTTTTTAACATAATAATTAGAATTAAAATACCTTCCTCTTCTGAAATAATTTGAATTGCTTAATATTATTATAGTATAAACTTTTAAATTTGCTAGTCTCAATTTTCTTTGCTTAACTTAAATCTCAGTGTAGTTAACCCATTATTCAATATGCAAAATTTTAAGATTGGTCATATGAATGTTAGGTCTCTTGTAGGTGGTTTTGATATTTTAAAAAATTATATAGTTAATGAGAATTTTGCTTTATTTACGGTGTCTGAAATATGGTTAAGAGAACGTAACAGTGATGACATGTTTCTGATACCTGATTATACATTTATTCATAAAGATAGAAAAGGTAGAGGCGGTGGTGTGGGATTCTTTATAAAAAAATCACTAAACCATTGTGTGATCGACTTTCCTGATAGTATCTTTCTAGAACAACTATGGCTGTCTATAAATATACGAGGTAAGTCTTATTTATTTGGAATATTATATCGTCCTCCAAAAGGCAATGTAAGCTCTGGACTGGAAGCTCTCGATCACATGTTATCCTTACTTATGCCCGCATATGATGCTGTGATTATAATGGGTGATTTAAATGTCAATTTATTAGAGAATGACAATAATACCCATAAGCTAAACAGTTTGTTTGAAATTTATGATTTAAATCAAATAATAGCTGAACCCACCCGTATCACTCGTACTTCAAAGTCATTACTTGATATCATTGCCATTTCTAATAATGAATCCTTTAGCGGCGTGAATGTTGTGGATATTCCAGGAATATCCGATCATTTTCTAACATCCTGTAATTTAAGCAGTGTTAGCATTGGTAATAATATTAAATTTGTTACATATAGAGATTTTAAAAATTTTACTGAGCAATTGTTTGTTTATGATTTATATGAAATTGATTGGGATTATTTATACACCCTGAACAATGTAGATGATATGTTAACTTTTTTTAATGAAAAAATTTTACAATTATTTGATGTGCATGCTCCTTTCAGAACAGTACGTGTTTCTAAACCACATGCACCCTGGTTAACTCCTACTATAAAGGATATGATTAATTTACGTAATGATGCTTTTAGAAAATATAAGAAAACTAAACTTCAAACTGATTTTAATTTCTATAAAGATTTACGTAATTATATTACAGGGGCAATACGGAGAGAGAAACGAGCCTATATGGATTTTGTTTTCAAAAATCGAGATAGTAAAAGCACTTGGAAGGCGCTAAGGTCTATGGATATTGTTAAAAATAAAATTGCTGGAGGTGAAATACCTGACTCTATATGCAACGTTGATGACATCAATTCTTATTTTATTAACAGTGCTAATATTGATAACAAAGATTATAAAATCTCTGAAGATAAATACAAAAGTTCACCTAGGAAAAAACCTTTTACGTTTAAAACTATAAATAGTGATACTATATTAAGACTTATTTATAAAATTAAAACAAAGTCTGTAGGTTTAGATGGCATTTCAATTAAAATGCTTATTATAGTAAGTACACACTTAATTCATTATATGACACATATAATTAACACAGCAATTATTACTTCGACATTTCCATCAGCTTGGAAGCATTCCACTATTTTACCGCTTGCAAAAATATCTACTCCATCAGAAATTTCTCATTTACGTCCTATAAGCATACTGCCGGTTATGTCAAAGATCTTGGAAATGGTTATATATAAACAGATCAATGAATATGTTTTAGCACATAATATTATTCCTCCAATTCAATCAGGGTTTAGATCAAATCACAGCACTGTTACAGCTTTATCTCAAGTAGTCGATGATATACTTCGTAATACTGATAACTGCAAAGTCACCTGTTTAATTTTGTTAGATTTCAGTAAGGCGTTCGATACTTTGGACCATAATCTATTATGTAAGAAATTAAACTATTTTGGGTTTGATACACAGTCCACCGCTCTCATAGAAAATTTTCTTTATTCTAGAACTCAAAGGGTACATCTAAAATCCAAAGTATCTAAACCATTACCTGTTCAATATGGAGTCCCACAGGGATCTATTTTAAGCCCTTTGCTATTTTCTATTTATATTTCAGATTTTTATGAAGCTGTTTCTTTTTGTAATATACATCACTATGCAGACGATACTCAATTATATTCTGGTTTTAGTTTGGACGATCGCAGAGATGCTAATACTAGAATCAATCAAGACTTAAGCTCACTTTATAAGCTATCTCTTGAGCACAGATTAAAATTAAACCCAAATAAGTCGCATGTTTTATTGTTTGGCCCTAAACAAAGGAGATTGGCAGTGGAAAATTCCTTAAAAATTATTTTAAACAATGATACATTGGATATAATTGAAGAATGCAAAAATTTAGGACTTTGGTTCGATTCAGATCTACGTTTCACTAAGCACATAAATCAGTTGTTAAAAACATGTTATAATACTTTAAAACAACTATACCCACAAAGACAAGTGATGAATCAAAATTTAAAACTACAATTATGTGAATCATTAATTATTTCTAAATTATCTTATTGTGATGTTGTGTATGGTCCAAATCTATTACAGATTGATAGATCCAGACTCCAGAGGTTGCAAAATTCATGTTTACGTTTTTCTTATGGTATCAGGAAATTTGATCACATAAGTCACAAGTATAAAGATGCTGGGTGGTTAAAAATCGTTGATATGTTCAAATATCATTTTATATGCTTTACACATAAAATACTCACCACTAGTACACCTACTTACTTATATAATAAATTAATTAAATTTGGTAATGTAAACAATAAGAGATCTTCACGTAATAGAAATACCCTGGTAACCCCCAAACATAAAACTGCCACCTTTACTCGTAGTTTTTCATATTTAGCCCCAAAGTTGTATAATCAGTTACCAAATGGGATTAAAAATTTTGCTTTAATTAACTTCAAAAAAAGATTAAAATCACTTTTTGGAGACTTACACCTTTAATATACGTTGTATTTTATCACCGAAATTTTGATATCAATGACTTATCTGGCTAATTTAAGATGGGCAAATATATAATTTGTGTAACAGGAGCACAGGACTTAGAGGCAAATACATTTATTGTTGTGTAATATTCTTAAGGTTAAGTTGAAAAGCAGCTGTAGCTGAACTTCACCTGTCATTCCACTTGTTCTTTTATTTTTGTATGTTTGTATGTAATGTTTGTTATCAACTTTGTAATGGAATGAATAAAGACGATTATTATTATTATTATTATTATTTCACCTATCTTTATTATATTACAAATTGTATATACAGGGTGTCCCAGTGTCAGCGTACAAAAATTTACCAGGGGGTAGACCAGGCCAGAATAATGTTAAAATTCTTATAAAATATTTTTCTGCGATGCACTCTCACTGAGTTACCGGGTGTTGTTTAGAAAAAAATAATAACAACTTTCCGCAATAACTCAAAGACCCTTTTAGGGATTTAAGTAAATTTTGGGTGAAGTGTACATCTATTAATGGTCATTAAAACTACAAGGTGCTTATTTCGATCTGACGCCAGGGGCGGCCTAGGCCAATTTGTCCTCAAGGATATGTCTTCATAATTTTTGCTTATCCTATTTTTATGTAATTTGATTACGTTTTCCTGAATCTTCAATGGATTCTGAACAAAATATGTGCTCTTGTTTTATAGCTCAAAAATGAACCGTTTTCGAGTAAATTGAGTTTAAAGTATCGACTGATTAGTTCGTAGAAAAATGCGTAGATTTTATTTCTTGTTATCTAGTAGATGCCTGTCATTATAAAAAATAAAAATAAAATTGAAAATTATGTAACAGAAACGTAATTATGTTAGCAAAATGACAATATGTATTAAAAATAAAAATAGAAAACAATTATTTCAATAAATGCTCGAAATGCTGTCCATTTACTTCAATGCATGCCTGACATCGTTTGACCAAGGAATTGAAAACCTTTCGCAAATCAACGGTTGCTTGAATTTGCTCCTCGGCTGCATTAATTTTTTTTAAGTAAGTTGTCTCTCGTGTTACTGGGTTTAGGATACACCAGTTGCTTCATATGACCCCAGTAAAAAAAATCGGTAAGCGGGTTGAGGTCAGGGAACCTGAGAGGCCACATAATAGGTCTATTTTCCCAATCCAGGAATTCTGGAAAATGTAAATCGAGCCACGCAGATACCTGTCTTCCATTACAAGTAGGTGCTCCATCTTGTTGGTAGTATATTTGATTTCGCAAAGCTAAGGGAACGTCATCTAGTACGCCTTCAACAATATTTTCTAAAAAATCATTGTATCTCTCTGAATTCAAACGGCCTACAATAATTTGAGGAGGCAGAATGACTCCATTGAAGATTCCTCCACAGACATTTATGGAGATTCTTCTTTGAAACGCGGAGGGTCATATCACATGCGGATTTAAATGGATCGAACATGAAAATTTTTTAAATTATTTATGTCATTTCTCGTAAAGATTTCCAATTTCAACACTCCCGGTCTCACGGATTCTTTGGAAAATTCGTTGGATTACGTGCTGTTTGTAAACCTGCGTAGATACTCTTGTAAGGCCACCAATGAATTTCCATCACAGAAACCGTAGACAAATATCATATTCGTTGGAAAATTTGATATCTTGTTGTTTTGTAAATTAAATTTCTCGTAACTTCGAGTACTGTAATTACTTTTGACACGTACGCTTGTAAACAACTTTGCCTTTTATGTAATGACAGGTACCTACTAGATAACAACCAATAAAATTTTAACATGCATTTTTCTACGAATTAATGCGGGCGATACTTTAGACCCAATTTATTCGAAAATGGTACATTTTTGAGCTATGAAACAAGAGCACATTTTTTTTTCAGAATCGTTTGCAGATTCAGGTAAACTTAATCAAATTACATAAAACTAGGATAAGCAAAAGTTATGAAGACATAACCTTAAGGACATGTTGGCCTAGGCCGCCCCTGGCATCAGATCGAAGTAAGCACCATGTAGTTTTAGTGACCTTTAATAGATGTACACTTCACGCAAAAATTACTTAGATCTCTGAAAGGGTTTTCGAGTTATTGCAGAAAGTTGTTTTTATTTTTTTCTAAACAACACCCTGTAACTTAGTGAGAGTGGATCGCAGAAAAATATTTTATAAGAATTTTAATCTTATTTTGGTCTGGTCTACCCCCAGGTAAATTATTGTACGCTGACACTGGGACACCCTGTATTCAAAGTATACCTACACAAATTTCGTAAAAATATTTTATATTCTTTTTTGGCCTTTTAGATCATTTTAGTGATACTGTAACGAAATTTTTATTAATTTCGTTTCATTTATTTCATTCACACCGTATAACGGCACTTTTAACTGAACACCTATATTTACTCCTTAATTACTCCCGACCTATCCCTTGCTAACTTGACGAACAACCCGTGTCGTAGAACAGCCTCACATCCAACGTAGATGGCGTAGCACCGGAGTGATTAAAAGCCGTGACCAACCTACTCTTCGGGGCTTTTGCTTTTGCTCTTTCCCTTTTGCCATCGACACGAACGAGATCGTACTCGCGACCATTCATTTTGATTTATCGTGGAAGAACACCGGAAATTTTAAATCTGGTATGTAAATGTGGTTTATTTCTTTTAATTAATTGTTTCATAATTGCTTTGCCTATAAATATTTTGCTAATGCTTGTATTTTGTTCAGTAAATCTAGGTTTATTTGACCTCCATTTTGGGTCAAGGGCACGGGGCAAGAAAAGATCCACGAAGGATCTTATCTTGTAGTTTACGTTTAGTGAAGTTTGAAAACCCGTTCTGTGTTTTTTTTATGCTTTCAGAGTATACGATCGGGGCATCGCCGGTTGTTGGACGATCACACAAAGGGTGGTAAAATTTCTGAGTTCGTCGCAGACTACCAGAGTTTCTCTGAGCCTTGGCAAATTATACAGTCTGAATCAGAAATGGTAGGCCAACGCACCAAAGGATTTGATTGGGGTAAGTGTCTTTTATTAATTATTGTTTAATAAAGGTAGCTTGCTTCGACGATTCCTGTGGCCACCAATTTTACCCTTTTTGTGGTTGTTTTAATTTCAGTGTTGAAAAAGAACTGACTCTAAACGTATCTTATCTTAGTTTACCTTCTAGTTTTTTATAATAAATGTTAAATTCAAGCCAAAGCAAAATATAGTTGATATCTTTTATTTAAAACATATTTCTTTTACCACATTTGCATAACCATCAATTTGAAAACTTCCATATAGTGTGTTTTCTTTTAATTGTACGAAAATTTTGACTACCAATATACGATCTGATTGTTTCGAGTTATTTATTTCTTGTATAAATTTATGTAGTAAATTTTGGATTTACATTTTTTTTATATGTAAAATATTGTTATAATATTTAACAATTTTTAGAATTAAATATTTCTCAGATTCTCAAATTAGTGGAGATCTTATTTTATTTTTTTTGTAGTATCAATTCAGTCAATCATTCAACATCCTAGTCAATATTTCATCGTACTAATCATAACATAGTTTAAGATAATTAACCAAAATCATAACTGTAAATATTAATTTTAAATCTGTACTTTACCTGTTAATTTACCGACAATCAGATTGAGCATTTTCGACCACTCAGCCTAGTATATTATTTTCCTACTTGCTTATATCTTTTATTCTCTATTTTCCAAACTTACAACACAACACCACATCACGGATCTTCTGACCAAGACAACAAGCATTGGATCCAGGGCATCTCATCTTTAAATCTCAGGGAGGAGGTTGTCATGGAATCTGTCACCCGATAACCATTGGCCATCTCTGACAGACAGACGACCATTACGTCAACACCCCCTTTGATTCTGGATATAACAACGTAAGACTCATCCAAATTTTTACCCGATCTTGTCAGAAGCGAAACCCAACTCAGTATTGTTGTAAAAGTGTGATCAAGTAAAGATATTTAACTCAAATTAAATCTGTGGTTTAAATTATTGTCGGACATTTTAATCCGAATTGTAAAATTTGTAAAAGTTGCTCCTAGCAATTATTTGTAAAATTATTCATTGACTAACATTTTCATTGTAGTAAAGTGATTTTAAGAACTTCTTGTTTAAATCTTGCCTTTCCTCCTAATTTAAGAACTATCTACACATTTAAGACTTTGTACTACAGCCCACGACCTTGTGATCTCACTGCACCCTACTGTAGTTTAGCTGGATGCATCTTTTAAGTGTATTTGAGGTTTTGTAACCAATTACCCTCAAAAGTTATCAGTCCAGATAGACAAATATTAAATAACGTTACAATACCTACAATTTTTTTAATGGGTACAATGTAATATGTGGATTACATTCTTGTAACAAGATGTTTAAATTCATGTAACACCAATTACTTGTTTTAAGCACGATTATTTAAATCCAACTACCTAGTAAACGGATTTAGAAAGAAGCAGTAAATCGCAAATCTAGTAGATAGAGACATACTGTATAACAGGTACCTAGTTAAGTTAACCCAAGGGCTAGAAACAAGCGATGGTATAATTCACTGAGAAAGAAGCCGTTCTCACGAAGTTGGATGAAAGGCAGCTTTGAAAAGTATCTCGGCGTGATTTAAAATTAACAAACCTCAAAAGTTATCGTTAACCCGCCGGATATTCGGTATTAGTTTTATCATTAACACGACTCATTCGAAAACTGTTAATTTAACAGTTTTAGAAAAGATAACTGTTCCTGGGAACTGTCGGGGCCTTGGAGAAAAAGCTGCAGTTTGCAGAAAGGAAAAGTTACGCCTTTTTTAGTAATGGCCGACGGTATACTGAGATAGTTCACACCCTTTTTTATGGTAGAAGACAAAAACATTGAGTGGGAATAAGTTATTGGAAAAATTTAATAACTGATTGGTGGGATCGATTCAACCATGTTTTGCCTGGATAGATAGTTTCCTCACAAATCGAACGTTTTCAGTACGAGTTAGCAAATCGCATTCAGAATCTCAAGCAGCTCTTTCAGGGGTACCGCAAGGTTCTGTTCTTGGACCAGTCCTATTTTTGGTATACAGCTGATCTCTCGCTACAGCTCAAATCGCAGCATGCACTGTATGCTGCGATGATACTAAGATATTTGGAAATGCACTACAAGATCATCAAACTCTACAAGATGATATTAATTCCATCGAGCACTGGTGCTATGATTGGCTCATCCCTCTGAATCTAAATAAGTGTACTGTTATACATATTGGTAAAAATAATCCCAAGGCAACATACACTTTCGGTCAAGGTCAACTTATAACAACTGTCGAAAACCAGAATGATTTGGGTGTAGTAATCAATTCCAGTTTCACTTGGTCTGAACATATTTCCACCGTTGTGAAAAAAGCCATCACCGTTTGGATAATTTGAAAATTACTTGTACTAATGTGAGACGTCTTCGTGGTGATCTTATCCAAATGTACAAGATTCTAAATAATCATTACAGTTTAACTTTTGGGGACTTATTTAGGTTAAATTTGGATGAGCGTTTACGTGGTCATCAGTTTAAATTATCGAGAGAAAACTTCAAAACGTCTTTGCGTCAAAATTTCTTCCCAAATAGAGTGTTCTACCATTTGAATAGCTTACCTTCATCTGTTGTTACTGCCCCATCGGTCAACTCTTTCAAGAACACGTTGGATGCATGGATATCATCAGAATTTTTACAGTGAGTGCGCCCCTAGTGTATTTTCATGTGCGGTTTATGGCCTGTTTCACTAGTTAGCTGTGATTTATATTGTTATTTTGGTATTCTGTTCACATACTTATTTGTTCTTTTTCCTTTATGTCAGCTATTTATTTTACTGTTACTCTAAAAGCTGTTAACTGTCATTTTGTATGTTTTATTGGACTAAATAGGCTTTGCCTCTGTCCTTGCTATTATGTAATAATAATAATAATATAGGAGGAATTTAGAGTTTAAAATACGGGGCGGGGTTAAAACATTGGAAAATCGGGAGCTTAGGATTTTGGGAGACAACGAGTAGTCAGTCAGTCAGTGGGTTTTCGGGACGATCAACGGGAATCAAGCAAATAGTCCGGGGACTATAGAGTCGCGGGCATCCGACGGGCTAAGTCGGGAGTCAAGTTGCAATTAAACTGGGTTTTATTTTTGGCTATATTTTTCTACTTTAGTAAAGTTGTGGCGATCGTGACGGAGTGTACAGTGCACGGTGGGTGCCATTCTTTGTCGTGCTTCTCAGTGGATTAACGCCAGTTCTGTTTCGGAAGTTTTGGTAAGTGTACCAAGTAGTATTTTTGTTCGTTTTCTTTGATTGTGCTTGTAACGTTATCCTAGACAGAGCGGCAGCGATCAGACTGTCTCTCTGAACATTACTGAATATATAGTTAGTATTAAATCAAAGTCAGGTTTGATTTCTCACAACCGCCTGACTCGTCCCCGCTAATAAAAAGTCTCTGCGAGAAGTTTTCTGCTTCGACTTTAGCCAGAGCCGAATCTAGGTGCCAGCCGCTCGACAACCAACCAGGAAAAAGCTAGGGCGAAGATACGAACAGTGGTCTAAAATCGGGAGCCGCGACCTTATTGGTGCCCGAGGGGTAATAGTCCTTGGGTAAGCAGTTGCCCGACGGTTGTAGTATTGGGATATAGAAATTTGGTCACACATATTACCGGCAATAATAGGTTTTTTTTGTAAATTGGGTCTTGCACAAAGAGATGTAAATGTTTAATGTAATAATTAACTTTCTGAAACTAAGGTTACCAACACTGAGGGAAATTTGAGACAAAATGTAGTTTTTCAAAAATTAATTGTTTGGGGCCATCTATTGACGATTTTCTTTATGAATCAAGCCGTATTCTGTGTTGCATACCTTTAAACTTGATAGATACCATTAGACTTTATAATTATAAAATAATTGTGTACCTACCAAGAAAGTTTAATGGTAAGTAATCACAAATTCTGTCATTTTAAAAACACACAAATAGTCTCGTGTATTAGCAAAAAACTGTATCTTGTATCATATTTATTTCTGAAAAAAAAAATAAAAAATTGTATTTTACAAAAGTTGTATTTTTTAAGGGCAACTTGAGACATGCCCCGGGAATACAGATGGTAACTTGGATCGAGGAGATATGCAGATTATACTGCCGAAAATATGGAAAATGCATTACAAAGCATCGCATCGTGAATGGAACATTGAGTCTTCGGGAGGCTGAAGAACGCTATGTAGTACCGAGATCGACTTTAAGCAGAAAGTACCCAGGAGTAAATATATTAAATCCTGGAAGGCAACCAGTCATATGTAAAGATGAAGAAAATATTGTAATAAATGCAATAGAAAAAGCAGCAATGTGGGGCTATCACTTTACACATATGGAAATACGAAGTATGATCAAAACTTATCTTGATCGTAAAGGTATTATGGAAAAACGTTTCAACGAAAACTTACCGGGTAATGACTGGTTACATTTATTCTTAAAAAGGCATCCTGATTTATCGCAAAATATAAAGATATGTAGAAGTTACTGCAGTTCAAATGAGCGAATACTTGATACTGATAATCTTGTCGCTTAACTTGAATTGAACGCCCTGTATTATGTTACTGCAAAATATGCAAAAAATAATAATCGGCTGTGCCGTATAGACGTAAAAAACCGTTCCGTTAGTCGTGTCTCACCTTGTACATATTTAATTTTTATTAATAAATATTGACTAGCTATCATATACTTGATCGAAGGATTCGAAGTAAGCAAATATTTCTCATATAAATATATAAAGATATGTTTTCGCTACCGCCAATTTTCGAACTAAAGTAAATTATTATTAAATAGATTTTTGTTTACTTAACCTAACCTAACGTTTTCGAATCATAAGTAAACTTTTCTTCTTTTTTTTAACTTCATATTTCGATGGTGTGGAGAAGAGTATCTCAGAATGAAGCGAAATGAATTCATATTCCGTCTGGCCGTAGAAGTCTGCATTCGTTTCTGAGACAATTGATGTTATTTATAATCCAGATGATCACCTTTATTACAGTCACCTAAACAGGATTTAAGCCTACAGAGAAATAGTTGGAAGTATTGTTCAGTTCAAAAGTTGCGTCCTGCAGGTTCTTACAATTTACAATCCTGATTTGAAGATTGGAGATATGCTATTGACCGAATAGAATTGTAAATATAATTTCGGACGTTAGGTCCAGTATTCGACATATACAATTTTAATAATGATGAACGTGATCAAATGGATAAAGAAATCAAGAAAAGAGATTCTTCTGAATCTATAGTTTCAGATAATTGTAAAAATATAACATTGTTGACTCCTTGTACCTCACAGCAAGAATTTTTGGCAAACTCTTCACATTTTGAAAGAGAATCTAAAGAAAATACTGATGGCATTGACTCTTGGCTTGTTTATAAAGAAACTGAAGATTTTTTGCCTTCTGACGAATATGAGAGCTCTGGGAATATGTTTCACCCACAGATGACAGTGATGAAGATGAAGGTGATGATACCTTTTCATTTTACAGTGGATCCGAAATCAGCATTGGAGGTATATAAAACATATTCAAAAAGTACCCAAGAAAGCACCACTACAATAACTGTGGACGAACAAACTGAGAGTAAGATAAATCAAGTTTCTCTGTTACATTTTCTAAATAATCGCGAATTTCTTTTCGATAAGACTGTGGGGGTATATCAGTCCCTGCGAATAGTAGAAAAATTAATATTACAAATATGCCAATTTTTTAGATAAATTCAACTGGAAGGTTGATTTGTTTTCGAGTTATAAGCCGTTTGAATTTTTGTTTGTAAATTTGAGTGGGGTCTACCTTATTTGAAGATATACAGAAAAAAATGTAAATACAACATTTGCCAGTTCTTGGTTGTACTAATGGATAGGTAACTCAGTTATTTTTTAAAAATAACCATATCGAACTATACATTTTTAAAAAGCAGAAAAATAAAGTTGCCAATGCCGTCAAAAGCTAACTATGGTTCCATTTAAAAATCATAAGTTTGGTTCATACTCGCTAGTAGTAGGCTATATAAACACGTAATATAACCTATACATTTTACAACTAAGAATTGACAAATTTTGTATTTACATTTCTTTCTGAATATTTTCAAATAACCGATATAGAGGGTGAGCACTTTATGCGGTAAAGTAAAATATCTCTGTAATTAAGATTATTAGAAAAAAATTCTTCAAATAAAAGTTATAGCAACCAACGTGAATTATTTTCAAATATACAGGGTGTACCAGAAATTAGTTACGGCCAATAAACACGTTTTTTTTTTAAACGGAATACTCTATTATAGTATATTATTTCATATTTCGATTCGTCTCAAAATTCTACGAATATCGATATAAACTTTTACTACAAAATATTTATCGTTTTTGAAATATTCGCATTTTTTTGAAAATTTTGACAGATGCAGCCTATGAAAGAAATTAAAATATTTCCAGGCTGTTAAAATGCAGTTAAATATTGCTTATTAAATTTGTTGAAATCTCAAAAAATTTAAATGGAAACCCATATTTTTTACTATTGGATGATGAAGATAATCAAAAATAAAGGTAAGTTTATATTAAGATGCCTATACCTCAGTCTTAGGGTTTTCTCGTAATTTTACAATAACTTCTTTTTTACAATTTTTTTTATTCTTCTGCAACTTAAGAAGTTTAAAATACATGTTTACATGGTATTAAGTAACTTAATAATTTAGTACTTTATTTTTCTAAATCTCTACACAAGGAAAAATAATTTTTTATATTATTTTAGAAAAAAATTTGATTGTTACTAAAAAGGACTTATATTATAAATCCAGACAATACTCGTATTTTTCATTACAATGAAACTAATTTGACGGATGACCCAGGTCAGGTAAAAGTCGTGGTCCGACTAGGTATAAAAATGATCTCTCGTGTTATGGATCATTTTAAAAGTTCGACTTCAATTATGTTCTGTGTAAGTGCATCGGGGAAGAGGTTGCCACCATATGTGGTTTATAAATCTAAAAATTTGTATCCTGAATGGTTAGAAGGTGGACCCGATAAATGTTTTTTTAATAGATCACAAACAGGGTGGTTCGATAATATTTTGTTTGAAGATTGGTTTCTTAAAGTTGTTATGCCCTATTTTAAAAAACAAGACGGGAAAAAAGCTATAATTGGAGATAATTTGGCAGCCCACCTTTCAACAAAAATTATTCAGGAATGTGAGAATAACAATATTATATTTCCTGCAGAAACTTATCAACTAATTAAGTCATTTTGGTTTTTTGATTTCAGATGATCCAGCGATGAGTTATGAGTGGCACCGCAATGAAACTTTTTTTTTTGAGACGTCTGCTGAGATTCGCTGCCAATGTCCCATTTACTGATATTTATTAATGAAAGTTTCACAGAATATTCTTTAAATGTTATTTTATAATGTAGTAATTATAGATATAAATATTATATTTAAAAAAAAGTATTGAAAATAATACCTCCCCTAAATACTACTCGTAAAGATAAAAAACATTTATTTATTTACAGATGAGGATGAAGAGCTAACTGTACACAAAGTTGAAGAACCTCGCACTTATGAAAAAAAAAACTTTAAGATATCAATTTTATAATTAATCAGAAGACATCTCCAAAAAACGATGAGAAGTTATAAGAGCTGGAACATTCGAAGCAACCTTCCAAGACCTCTTCATTGCTTCAGTATTTTTTAAGTTCACCTCAGTCCCCTACGAAGTCCCCCAGAACTCAAGAAAATTTGCAACCATGAACGACTCGGAAAAGAACTACGTTGTGATTGACCAAAGTAAACTGGCAAAAGGAATTGAATATAGTAAATTCCATGATAAGTATGAAGGAGTGGAAGACTTTAGGGTGCACGGAAGAAACGAAATATTCGCCATTCAAGGATTCATCGTACGCGGGTTCTTTTATAAATGGAAGATGCCATTATGTTATTACACTTCTGCATTCCCTGTAAAAGGACAACTGCTTAACCTTCCAGTAGGCACATGCGGACTCTAGCTCCGCAGTCAAATGTTTTTGGTGACAATAATATTGCCACGCCCCCTAAGGAGATGCGCTCTTCAGTACCTTTCGCTAGTCATACCACAGCTTACCTAAGGTAAGCTGTGGTCATACTGTTAGTGCTTGTTCAAGTGGACAGCTCGATTTCTACATTTATTGACGAATATCACTGATTTCGAAGTGACAGTCCGCAGCGAGCACAACAACAAAGAATATAATTTACATTTTTTCCTATTTCTTAGTGAAAGGTACCTACGTACTATATGATAAATTTTGCATGTATCACTTTTTTTATAATTGTAAATTTACACATTCTAGAATGGCGTATTATGCAGCTGTTTACAACGTTTGATGAAAGAATGCTTCAATTCCGATTTAGAAGGACAAAAGTAAATGTTGCAAAAATCCAACTTGGGGTGGATCGTGTTGGAACCAACAACAAGTCTAAAGCAACAGACAAATCAATATGTAAAGTTGCAAATACGGTCGACGTTCAAGAGTAATAGGCGCGATTTTGGAAACTCGAAGAAATATCCGTAAAGAATCTTTGATCTGATGAGGAGCGCCCGTGAAAATCATTTTAAAACAAATACTAGACGTCTCGAGAATGATCATTTTTCGATTCCTTTAAAGGGAGACGTGACTAAATTGGGCGTTTCATATGACCGAAGTTAAACATCGTTTCTTGACGTTAGAGCAAAAATTGCAAGATTCACCGGACGTCAAACAAAGGTATACAAACTTTATGAACGAATACGAGTTATTAGGACAATGTCGGTAGTCCCGTCAGACGAATCAGTAAATTGTGTTTCTTATTACATACCTTACTATGGGGAAACGCGAGAAGATAGAACCACCACCAAATTGCGTATCGTGTTCGACGCATCGGCGAGCTCATCTTCGGGTGTATCGTTAAACAATTTACTAACGGTCGGACACAGGATGACCTGTTATCTATCTTGTTGAGATTTATTGAGAAAATGTACCTCTATAGTCTGTTTGGAAATGAAAGAGAGTAATAAAACCCCGAGATAAGAACCGGCCATGGGCGTGGTAATATTTCGTTTCAGGTAATTATCGGGTAACACTAATGCTAACAAAAATGACAGGGATTGGAAAATCGACTATCTACAGACTTTTAAAGGAAACAAAAAATGAACAAGATACTGTAAATCCCCCAAAATCATCTACAGGGAGGTCAAAAGTCGTTATAGATGATTTCTTCAAAAATGTCATTCGCAGAAAAGTACACTCATTTTATTTTAAAAAAGAAATACCAACGCTAAACAAAATTTTAAGTGAACTTTCAGAGGACAACGATTTGCCAAAAATCAGTAGAAGCAAATTATGGGCCGTCTTACGAGAGTTGAATTTTTGCTGGGAAAAGCAGAACAGGAAGTCAGTTCTTATCGATAAAGATGAAATTATTTGTTGGCGAAGATCCTACTTAAGATCAATTAGAAAATTCCGTGACGAAGGGAGGAATATTTATTATCTAGACGAAACTTGGGTCAACGAGGGATATACTGTAACAAAAGTATGGCAAGATAAAAATGTAAAAAGTTTTCGACAAGCATTTTTGGATGGACTTTCAACAGGGTTCAAGGCACCTTCAGGTAAAGGGCGAAGATTAATAGTGACACATATAGGTAGTGCCAGTGGTTTTGTAGATGGCGGTTTACTTTTATTTGAATCTAAAAATACAGGTGACTATCACGAAGACATGAACGCAGATGTTTTCGAAGAGTATTTTACACAGATGTTGGATCTTATTCCTCCGGGGTCTGTAATTGTCATGGATAATGCCAGTTACCATTCACGGCAGACCGAGCGGACGCCTACGACTGCTTGGAGGAAAGCCGATATAATTCAATGGTTATCCGGAAAAAACATTTCTTTTGAAACAAATATGGTGAAAAAGGAACTTTTGACACTTGTCAATCTTAATAAAGATCAGAAAAAATATGTTATCGATGAAATGGCAACAAATCGCCAAATAACGGTACTACGGTTACCACCTTATCACTGTGAACTTAACCCAATCGAATTAGTCTGGGCGCAGGTAAAAGGAGATGTAGCGCGAAATAATACGACGTTTAAATTAAGTGACGTGAAAATTTTGTTAAAAAATTCCTTGGAACGAGTAACTGCAGATAACTGGCAAAGATGTATACATCATGTACAAAAAGAAGAGGAGAAAATGTGGGAACTCGATAATTTAATTGACGTTACTGTGGAACCTATCGTTATCAATCTAGGAGACGAAGATAATTCATCAGAATATTCAGAGGATGAATTTTAATATACCTACTTTTTTATTTTCTTTATTGTACATTTATACAACACTACATTTACTCACCATAATTTGAATTTTCAAAATACATATATTTTTGTGTGGAATAAAAGTCTATTCATTAAATTTAAATAAATATTTTGATAATAATATTGAATAATTTTATTTGAATTACTAAAAACCCTCTTAACCCGGTTATGATGCTTAAAGTAGCCTCATGTTTTGAAATGCTGTTTTTATATTGTTTACTTATAAGAGAAATGGACCGAGAAATTGAAGCGGCATAGACAAAGACGGATTGTCGGGGATTAAATTTTAGCTACCTGCTACAATTTAGTACAACCCGGTCACACAAAGTTTTTTTAAAAGTACACCTCATCTATACCGATAATACATAATATAAAAATATTGAATATAAGCACCAGTACTACATTTATTTACGATTTGCATACATAATAAGCTTTTATTACTCTTTTTCATTTCTAAACAGACTATAGATTTTTATCAGATCCGATCAATGGTCATTACAACAATCTCCTCCAGAATGTCAAAGGGAAGATAGATCCTCTGAAAATCATAATTTGATCATAACTTCTATTAACAACAAATGGAAAATTGAGGCATACCAAAGGCAAAAAAAAAAGAAAACGAGCATTGTGCAAAATTAAAAATCAACCCGCAATTACTACATATTTTTCTATAGCTGACAAAATAACAGAACCCATTGTCGACCATCCCGAATGCGAAGACACTTTTATGAAGTTCGCTTTAAGCAAAGAAACGGCCGTTGTAATGGAAGATAGGATGCAGAACAAAAAGTAGTTTGTAAACAAATTACTAAAAATATTAATGGACCTAGCTATTCAAAATTCTGGGCAATTCGCTAACCGGAATCAATATATCAACACCATAAAAAAGTTTTCTTTATAGTTACTATATGTTGGTAAAGCTTCTTTAGGAAACACTTTCTTCAAATTTAAAAGTTTAGTTTTACCGAGGTTTGTATGGGTAATTGAAGACGCCACCAGAAGTACGGGCAGAATCAAGTACGACAATAAAATCAACAAAATTGTAGCCTCTTGTGAATGGACTTCCTAAAAATGATACATTCCATTGATGAACAGTCGATATATGATCTGAAATAATCTCGGAAATACAAGATGAATATTTTGCTATTGTATCCTGTATATTTGAATATACAGATATCAATTTTTCTTGCCATTGCTTCATATGAACCGCTAGCCGAAATCTGTTGGTATACATTGAAATATACATGCATTTGTTAATAGGTTTAGCCGCTGTCTCTCAGCAACGTCGGGCAGTGATGGGGACAAAAAATACGTTTGTATTTGTCGCGCCTATAGGTTATGGTTTCCGCCGGTAAACAAAGCGCATTTTGAGGAGTTTACAGTGACAGAAAACAACAACAAAATTTTGTGTGTTAGTATAGATCCCCTAGAATACGAAAGTGTATCGTGTGCGAGTGTTTGTAAATAACGAGGTGTCGTAACCGGTGTTGTCAAGGTGTATATTCATATATACGTTGTGCGATTGTGTGTAATAATTTTGTGATTTTTGTAGAATTGATTTTATTTATTCTGGATCCGGCAGGTTTTTATGGAACAAGGAAAACTGTGAATGTCTTGTTGCCAGTATCGTAGACGAGACCTATCAACCAAATTTTTTAGACGGTGCGGCGAGCCTTTCACTATAGTTATTGTGTGATTTGTTTGATAATACTGATTGCAGACATATATAGTAACAGCCATGGTAATGAAGAGGATTCCTCAGCGGTTTTGGAAAGGGTTGAAAAAAAACTTCCAGGAAGTGCGACTCCAAGAGCAAGAGAATTCTTCTGACTGTGATGATCTGCTACTCTCACATCTTTTGGATCAAATTCCCACCTCGTCAAATTTTGTACAAAATATAAAAAAAGAACAGAAAATTGGTATGAAATGGAAAAATTCAAACTATGAAGAAGTTCAAATTACGGTTTGGGGTTCTTCTCTCCCTCCTGAAAACCAGGTAGAAATTCTCGTACAGTATTTTCGCAAGTTAGTTGATATAGCTCTCTTAGATTACATTTCAAACCAAACAAGTCTGTATTCTGCACAAACTGATATAGGTTTGAACTTTTCCCTGATGTCCAAAGAATTAGAGCAGTTTTTGGGGGTATGTTTTTATGTCATTGATATAAGTACCAGGCACTAGAAGGTATTGGAAAACTTCATATAGAGTGTCTAAGGTGGCAGATGTTATACCGTTGCGAAGATTCGAGCAAATCAAAAAGTTTTTGTATTTTGCAGACAACTCATTATTGCCGTTAGAGACGCCAGATCGTCTATTCAAAATAAGAAAAATAATTGAAAACATTAGGCGAAATATGGAGCTAATTCCGATCGAGCAACATTTACCTGTTTATGAACAAATTGTTCCGTATAAAGGCAAGAGCGGACTAAAACACTATAATCCCAAAAAGCCGAAGAAATGGGGTTACAAATTATTTTGCTTGGCAGGAACCAGCGGGGTCGTATACGATTTTGAGGTATATTGTGGATCAACCAGAGAACTTGCCAGATATTAGTGTTAGCAGCAATGTGGTTCTTCGCTTAGCTGAACTCATACCGAAGAACCACAATTTTTTACTCTACTGCGACAGCTGGTTTTGTAATCCCGAGTTACAAATTGAACTATCTCGGCCTGAATACGAGCAGAAAACTGGAAGGTGCAAAAATGGGAAGTGCCAGAAGATTACCAAGGTAAAATGCTGTAAATGCGATTGTTATCTATGCTTCGTGGGAGGTAGAAACTGTTTTCGAGAATTCCACAACTAATTTGAAAAAACATTTCATGTAATGTAATATAAACCAATATTTTATATATGACTCATTTTTTTCCTAATCCTAACTGCTAAAATTTCAAAAACCTTCTAAAAATAATATAAAAAGCCATAGTTCGACATATCCACCAACAAATTTTTTTTTCGCCTTAGAATATTGTGTGCAATAGATTGTTAAAGAGGTAGCAAAAAAGATTTGTAAAATTTAAAATCTGTTCCCCCTTTAGATTTATCGAGCATTTCACTGTTAGGAGTTGGCGATGGTCTCATGCTTAAAAATTTTTCTAAATATAGAGATGATACTGTTGACAATCATTAAAAAGTCTACACTCTGCTGATTACTGGAAAAATGCTAAGAGAGAGTAAGTCTGATCGTTTACGCAGATTTATAGCTACATCAAAGGAAAGTTTTCGCCGACGTTCGAGCAAACAAGTTCAAAAAACCAATGCACAGACAGCTAAAATCAAGAGAGGGGGGAAAAATACAAATATAGACAAATTCGGGGTCAAACTTCTTGCGACAATACAGAATATTCCTCTTCCAGTGGTTCTAAAGATGAAGTAAGTTACGACGATAGTACAGATACTGATTTGTTGAAATCGAAGATGAAATATATTGTGAGGAACCCTCGAAGGAAACTGAACATTTCAATGCAGAAGTTGATATGGAAAAATGTTGTGAAGTTTACCAAACTCGAGAGGATATAGGTATTGTAGAAAAGAAGCTCCAAATTGAATCGGGACAATTTTATTGTGTGTGTATTAGGAGAAATGGTGCATTGGTCGCGCTGACTGAAGTATCAACGAAAAAACAGCTCAGGAGAGGAAATAAATTTTCTTGACTAATAGAGACAGACATCGCAGATGTAGAAAAAAAGTTCATATTTTGTGGCCCTTTAACTGTCACAGAATTTTCGCCTTGTACCTCAGATCTTAGCTATAAGTTAGATGAAACAGTTTTCAATAATGTAAAACAAAAATACAAATTAAAACAGAAACAAATGTGCTTAGTTCAGTATATGTTGATATTTAGTATACCTATGTTTATATTTTGTATATTTATATGTACTAAATGAATTTCACCAAATAACTCAGATCTCTCGTTTTTTTTCTTTAGTGTTTATTTTTTGTTTATTAATAAATATATTTTTTCCAAATAAAGTTTTACAACTTTCTTTAATATGTCTGTTACTTACACTATCCATATCGTCGGTTTGGAAGAAGACCGTCACAAGTCAAAAATGGTAATTTTTTTGTATTTTCAAGAAACTATCTCTAAATACCCTATATTTGTATCAGGAACAGTATCATATATTGAACTCATTCGGTAATCGCTAGATGGCGTTATGTGACAGTTCGAGTTTCTAGAATTGTACATATTTACGAGTCACAAAGTTAGTTGTGCTTCAGCAGTTGTAAGAAGTGTTTCATATTTTTTCGACAAAAGTGGCTCAATTTGAGAAGGTACGTAATTTATGTTCACTATTTTGTGGAATACCGTCATATTTTGACTTAGAACAGTATTCTTTATAAAGTACAGTATATTTATGTTTATTACTTTGTTCGTTACCGTCACATTTTGAGTTGGAACAGTATTCGTCATAAAATGAGATGAATTTAATTAAGTATTTTATTGCTTAAGTGCACCATTTCGGTTTATGCCACTTTTCTACAGAGAGTCAATTCGGATTGTTATCACAGTGCATGCAATATTTTAAATTGTGTCAGTCTTTCTCCAATAAAAAATGAAATATTTGCTTTATAATTTTTAAAGTACCCACTATGTTTTATTCTGATTTTGAAATCAACAAAATAATGTTGTTTCCTGCCTTTAGATTCTTCAACAATTAAGCAACGAAGAGGACAAAATTGATATTAAAACTCGCCAAAGAACAAGAAATAATGTCACCAAGTACGAAGGGGCAGGTTAAAAAAGTTTAGAAAATTTCAACCGACCATAATAAAGAAAATGATATTTCAAATACCATTGTTTCTACAAAGACTAATACAGATGTGAATGTGCTACCAGATGTTGCCGGTATTCTTACAGGGATAGAAAATATTCCCAGAAATTATGTAAATATGGATATTTTCAATGAAGATGCATTTGAAACAGGTTGGTGTATTTCACNAAAAGTTTGCTAGGGCTGTCTACAGTGTAAACTTTAATTTTATTTTTTCTTATATTAATATACTTTTATTATACGCTCACGTATGTAAAAATATTAGCCTTATTATTAAAGAAAGTAACGGAATGAATATATCTCGGTACTTGTCTTTTCGGCTCGTTAGCTTGTTGTATTATTTTAAACTTTGGTAAATAGCCGTAAATAGTTATGGAGGTAAGTACACATAATATTAAAAGAGGTATTTACATTGGGCTAATACACCCAAATATATTCCGGTTAAGTTATGAATACATTAATAGTTATATCGGGAATATTTATACACATTGTATTTTTAAATGTTTGTGCGCTATTATATTTATAATAACTGTGGAAATACTTCTACCCAATAAGTATTTTTTCCTATTAAAATAAAAATACTGCTGTCGGTTATGTCATAAGACTACTGCTGGCTTGATATTCACTTAAAAGTATCATATTAACACCTCACTACGTTTTATCATAGAAGTTGCAAGTGATGCTTATTTTTGTATAAATTTGATACACTCTGCTAATCACCAGTTATAGGTAATGAATATAAAGATAACTAAAAATTTACTTTATATTTAAAATTACATTTTCAATTCCCTTGTTTTGAATTTTTATTTTAACACTGGGGATCTCGGCGATAATTGCCAGATGGTTATTGATAGCTAATAAATATTGTTCCATTACATATTTTTAATAGAACAAGACAAAGAACATACAGAAAGATTATCGTTTCGGTTTCAGAGTTGTATGTGCATATACTGTCACTACACATATAGCTAATATACGATACACGCGATATACAGAGCCACACAGATTTATTTATATCCGATATAATTTTGTTCCAAATTTTGATCTAATTATAGATGGAAAATCAACTTGACCTGTTGTAAATGATCCCAATGTCTTTTTGTTTGACTACAGTTATGATTGGGCGATGCCTGTTTTTCTATTATTTTTAAGGTGTTGTTAGGTTCATATATTTTCTTTTCTTATTTGAACCTTGCAGTTTTCTGTTGTAGTTCTAAACGATGTGTTAAAATTAAGCATGTAATATAAAATATACCTCTGGGGCTTTGTCAATTACAGATAAATATTTTTTAATTTTTAAAGCATCTACAAACACTTCTTAAATGTAAGCAAATCTTAGAGTGCAATCTTTATTAACCGTAACCTTTACCCGTTTTGTGATAAAAAATATATCTTGCCCTTGTATATTATAAGCGAAAAACGTTTTTCTGTCTCAGGAACACTAAATCTGTAATGATTGAAATGTATAGACAGACTAATAAAAACAATTATGGCAACGTCCCCAGAGTACACGGGCTTTGGTACATAAATACTTGTAATACCTCCTCGGCTACCTCGACTCTACATTTTGTGCTTTACTTATTTGTCGAACATTTTACTAGCCCTTTTAACGAATTTCCTTATTTGTAGATCTGTATATATTATACTTTTCTAGTCAAACAATTATCGAAACATTCTATGCAATTTTTTGAAGAAATTTTAAATTTTCATGAAGGTAAGCTAGACAGTTACAATACTTACCTGAAATCTTGATAAACAGGATTATGGCCATACTTTGACACTCAATTATCTAAAAATAATTGTCAACGTATATATAGTTCGACATAACGTATGCAATTATTAAGAATAAATACCTATTTTCAATTCCTAAAATATTATTCTGTTACCCCATGTATCTTTACATTAATTATAAAAAATCATGTGCCGGATATATGTTAATTATGACCGAGCGAAATGAATTAATTGTCTAATGCTTATTTTACCTTTCCCCAGTCCCAGGTTCCATAACTCGCTTGTACCTACCTGCCGATCGGGGGCCGAGCGACCCGCGATCGCACACTACCGAAGGCCACAAGCGGGCGTCCCGACGCCCGGCGTCTCGGGCGTCCGTCTGGCTCTACTGTCGCCATACCTACTAAGATGCATTTGAAACAGGTATAATATTTAATAATTAATTTGATAATGCATTATCTTTCTGTTTAATAAAGAACCGTGTTTGAGCTAAGTGTTAAGTATCTACTTGTGTTTCAGAATTTCTACACCAGAACAGCATGCACGAAGAAATAATACGTCTTCCCAGTATTAGCTACGATAATTCAAATGATAACCAAGGTGGACATTAGTATTATTAGTCGCTGTATGAAACAAGTTGTATAAATAATCTTATGTACTGTTTTTCTATTACAGAAGCTACATCATCCAAAGTTTTAATTGAAAAAGGTTGTAATGGAAAGGCTTTGATTTCAAGTAGCGACTTGGATAGTGATGAAAGCATAATGAACCTTTTGGGTCTGGTGGTTCAGATACAGATCCGGATTTTGTGGCAGAAATTTTATCCTCGTCGTCTTCTGACCATTCTGAGCACAATGAAGTTCATGTTGCCTCCCTGTGATAATAAATGCCGCTTGACCTGCTCTGCAAAGTCTTCAGAGGATCAGAGCCAACAAATTTTCGAAGAGTATTGGGAAATGGGAGAGCTCCAGAGACAGCGCGATTTCCTATCAACCTGCATGTCAACTATTAAACCAAAATATAGGTACGAGAGAACTGGGACTTGCCGACGTCTCAATAATGCATTTTACTTAGAAACCAATGAACAACGAGTTCATGTTTGTAAACAGTTTTTTATTGCTACCTTAGGTATTAATAGTAGAATCATACGAACGGTAATTGTGAAACAGGTCATTACCAAAGGGATAATTAAACCTGAAATGAGAGGAAAACACGCCAAACATACCACTGTTGCAGAAGGTATAAAAGAAGGCATCAGGAATCACATTAATTCAAGCCCCAGAATACCAAGCCGTTATTGCCGTTCACAAAGTAAAAAGGAGTATATAGATGGGGGAAAGTCGGTTGCTGATCTTCATAGGGACTACAAGAAGTCCTGTCAGGAAGAAAACATGCCATATGCAAACTACTTGATGTACTATGCCATATTCGATCAAGAATTTAATAATGGTTTCTTCAGGCCAAAAAAGATCAATGCGAGCTATGTCTCGCATTCATGGGTGCAAATCCATAAGAAAAAAAACAAATCCAAGCTAATTATGACAATCATCTACGACAAAAAGAACTGTCTCGAATAGAAAAGGAAAGCGATAAACCCTCAGAGAGCATAGATATAACTTATTATCTACAGGCAGTATAACCTTGCCCAATAGGATCATCGTACTACTATGTATCTAAGCTAAATGTATTGAATTTGATGATGTTTAAAATACAAACAAATAAAGCATGCTGTTATGTTTGGTATGAGGCTGAGGCTAACGGGGGATCGAATGAAATAGGTTCATGTGTATGGAACTACCTGGTTACTTTACAAGAATATAACCAAATCAACTGACAACTCGAAACTATTAGATGTTGTTTTCTACGTATACTGATAACTGTGCGGGCCAAAATAAAAATAGATTTATTGTGGCCTTGTATATGTATGCTCTGTTAAAACTGGAGTCAGTGCGGTCAATAACCCATAAATTTTTAATCACGGGTCATACCCAAAATGAGGGCGACTATGTTCATTCAATTATAGAAAAGGCAATAAAGAAATGGAAAGTCAGGGCCCATCTAAGTTCCCGATCAGTACGTTACAATTATTAGGCAAGCCAAAAAAACTGGAAACCCCGTTTATGTGAAAGAAATGTGCCACAAAGATTTCTGTGATCTTAAAGATCTTCCCACACAGTTTGGTATGAAAAATATTTACAAAAACTCGGAAGGTGAAACAATAAAAATGTCTGATATAAAAATGTTTATGGTAAAAAAAGATCAACATGGGACGATGTTCTACAAAACCTCATACGAACAAAGAGAGTTTTAAATGTAAATATTTAAAATCAGACGTAAAGAAGTAGACATTATTTCTTTATTTAAACTGAAATATGTTTATAAACAAAGGCCAGGTATTACAGAGGCAAAGAAAAAGGGACTACTCTCATTGTTCAGAGAAACCTGAAAAACGAGTTGTGTCTACATACTATTATGCTTTTATAATAGACTATGGTTTTGACTATTTTGCAATCTATTCTGTTAGTAGTAGTTCTGTGTAATATTATTAATAAACTTAATTTGTTTATAATTTGCGTTATTTTGTTATTTTATTCCAAGAAAAAAGTCAATAAAAGTTATAAATTCTTAATTAAAGGTGATATACAAGCAAGTGAATAGAAATATGAATTTATCAGGTCTAATTGAAGCTCACGATACCTACTATTATATTTATAGTCATTATCGATTGGAATCTACCATATAGTGTGTTCTATTATGTTGTATGTATTTTTTTAAATGCTTCTCCTGAAAATTAATGATTTTTGATTTGTGACGGTCTTCTTCCAAACCGACGATATGTTCATAATTATGTTTCATTTTAACATTGCACTACTTAACCATTTTAAATAATATCTAATTTAAAGAAATAATCACAGACTGATGCCCCGGTCAGATCTAGCGCTACATACATTATATTCGCTAGGTTGGCGAGAGTTTCAACAATATTCGCAGCGACGTGGATGTACGCTACGTCGCCGCCAGTGAAAGCTAGCTATTTTCTGAAATCCATCGCAAACATAACTATAAAACAGCCAATATAATTCGCCAACAAACTTTTTGACAAATCCCCGCAACAACATGAAACGTTAAATGCTGCCGTGTATTCCATCTGCCACGCATTTGCTGAACTTCTAAGCTAATTTAATTTGATTGTTTTTGAATTGAGCGAAATTAGTGCAATTGAAATATTATCATGCCGGTGTTTTGTGTTATATGTGTTTGTAGATGATGATTTTTGATTGATAGTTATGAATGATTTTAAAAAAAAATATTTCTATCTAGGATGCAGAAAAGTAAAACGACTGGATAAAGGTTTTCATGCAGCTTTAAATTACTCACGAGACAAGATGGTTGACCGTTTGATTAAAAATACTAAGGGCAAACAAAATAATGCAACAAAAAATATTATAAAACGTCGTGTATGCATAACTTCCTCATTCATTGTAAACCGTAATGAAAATATATGGTTTTTACAAAGTGGAGAAAATGAGTAGGTATACTTTTAAAAGTGTTAAAAAAGAATTACTGTCTACAAATAAGTGCTGCAATATTTGTAACTTATGTAATATTTGCATTCACGCGTAAGTATTCATGTACTTGTTCCGACTCCTATATTAGGACTACAATTTGTACATATTCACTATATATGTATCCATGAATCATTCTGATGATTTACAAAAATTAAATGTTCAACAAGAATATTCTGATAATGAAAGAGAAGTTGAAAAGGAATCAATTTTATTTACCTTGAATACAAATTTCAACAAAAATAAATTAAAAGAAAAAATCACCATAATGGCAACATTGCAAGCAAAAGTATTAAGTACAAATTTTGAAGAAGTGAAAGAAGAGGCACTTCAACAAATACAAAAACATTTATCAAATGCGGAACATCTTTTTGAATTTAAAGTAGATTTGGCCTTAGATATTCTGATAATGAAAGAGAAGTTGAAAAGGAATCAATTTCATCTATCTTGAATACAAATTTCAACAAAAATAAATCATCACTACAATATTGCAAGCAAAAGTATTAAGTACAAATTTTGAAAATGTGGAAAAGAGGCAATACCTAAATAGTTTGACATATCATTTAATATTTTATTTTAATTTAAAAGTCTCTATAGCCTAACCACAATCTCTAATCTATGACTCTACCAATATAGTAATACACCACAATAATAAATTGAAAGAATAAAGCTTTATATGATTATGGAAAACACGGCAGCATTTAACGTTTCCTCACAACAACGACTATATAAGGGTTTCGTTTAAAATACCAAAGTTGTATATCGTCCAGAGGATTTGGAACACCCTGTACCCTGTGTGTATTGGAAATTATTTTTAAAATACAGAAAATTTGATTTGGTGCAACTTTTGCTTCAATGTTTTTTTCTTGTAAGTTTAATAATAAGTAAGCTATGGTACTTTGACAGGGAAAAAATCACGGTATATACCGGGTGTCTCCTAAAAGACGTCGCAAGCCATAGCTCCGTTGTTTATAATCTGATTTTAAAAAACAAAAAAATTAAATAAAACGGACAGCAAATACTAAACGCAAACGGGGATTAAGGGAACTAAAACTTGTCCGACTACTAGCCACTGTCTAATTTCATGTGCTTCAAAAGTCGGACAATTAACATTTCGATCGATTTCCTTTCAGGTATGAAACCTAAAATAAAAGGAAAATTTCATCAATACGATGAAGATTCATTTAAAAAAGCGGTAGAAGCTGTTCGAAATGGGGGGAAATTGTGCGAAATATGCAGGCAGTATGGGGTTCCAAAGTCAACAGTACAGGACCGTATTAAAGGAAAAGTAAGCGATGTTTGCAAACATATGGGGCCAGATCCCGTTTTAACAAGGGAAAATGAACAAAAATTAGTGACTTGGATTGAAAACTTAGCCGAGTGCGAATTTCCGACAAAGAAACATGTATTACTAAATACTGTACATAAAATCAGAGTCAAGGTGGATGAGGTCAGAGGTGTTTTACTTGCTTGGAGAAAGTATTACGAAGACACATTAAAGGAAAAAGAAGATAAAGAAAACGTAAAAAAGAAGAGAAAAGTACAGAATATGAAGAAAAACAAATTAAAAAACAAGAATCTTGACTAGCAAAAATGGGGACAATATAGATAACTAGCAGGCAGGGGATCATCCATTAATGATGGTAAAATTGGAACAGAGATTGGCGATCAGGAAAACACAAATCTTGGCAAGTGCCAACTTTTAAAACAAAAATATGGAGAATGCGAGGAAGAGCTCGAAAGTGATGCGGAAATCGAAACAGAAAAAAATGTAGGATGCGATTTATGTCCTCGTTGGTTTCATCTAGGATGCACAGAATTATCAGGACTCTCCTATGTTGAGGTCTCCGACTTAGATTTCATTTGTAAATTCTGCTCTGATGACTGATTAGTCGCTCAATATATTTTTCATTCGGCTTCCTAAATATTACTAAATATATTGTCGCCAGTTAAGGCAGTTTTTAAAATATATTATTTGTTTGTTTAAACTTTTGATTGTTGAGAATTTATTTTTTAATTTTTTTAACAACCAACTTTTTTACAGTTACTACTATGTCTGAGAATCTGTCATAGTTCCCAAATACATAAATATTTTTTTCTGTGTATTATTAATAAAAACTATTGACCCTGTAAAATGTGTTTTACTGATCAATTATTATAGATTATAAAGCAACAAATGTTATATACATACTTACTTGAATTCGTATAAAAACGCAAACTAAAACATTCCCAAAGATTTTATAAGATACAATGCAACAAATTTGAATTAAAATTTTATGAAATACATAATACGGGACTATGCAGAATCAACCAATTAGAAAGGTTTAAGAAAATAACAGTTGCATTTAACGCGAAGCTAAACAATAAGATTATCTATTGAAAGCGAATCATTTCATTACTCAAATACATGAAATTAAATTACCAATTTAATTTAATTTTTGACGTAACTGTCCGACTACTGGCTAAGTGACATTTACATTTACTAATTACAACTATTACTTACTGTTACGTTTATAGTCTACCATAAATAAAAGTTCTGTCGGCACTAAACCTTTACTCAACGTTATTACAGTCAGGTTTCCACAGTTACACACATATACTAACATACGAACCAGTACTAAAACGGTCAGGTGGCGGAGAGCGATATTCACAACAACCTTCCATACAGGCAGTCGAGAAATCAAGGGCGAGCATAAAGCCCTCGTACCTCGTGCATGCACCACACCTCATACAGCTCCCCAACTGTCTTGGCGGGATCGGTTAGCGTCGATTCCGCCGCGCAGCGTCTATGCCCCGCCTTCCAGCCGAAAAGACGGCTTTGGCGTTCGTTCAGGCGAGTAGCGACAACGGGTAGTAAGAATTGCATCATAGGCGTGGGTATAATTTCGTTGATTTATTTTTATTTTATATAATAATGAAAATGAAGATACCTTATTTGGACAATTGCAAATGCCAAACGATAATTTTGTTGAACTCATTTGTAACACTGAAAAGATATTTCAAGATAATTTTGAGCAATTATCCACAAAAAATAACATTTGTAGCACATTTCTTGAATTAATTAGAAGACTACCTTTTAGTCATCCGTGTCATTCTTTTCCGAAAAAATTTGTACTTAGGTTATATTTAAGGGTTAGAATTTATTATACGTTATAAACTATAAACCAAAATTTTAGGAATATTCAAAAAATAAACTTATATTAATGGAGAAATCTGTAATGATTATATTTTTAATACTATATATTATGTTATTATATTTTTTTGTATATTATATTGTAGGTATGTTTTATAATATGTATAAGTATTAGTCCAGGCTGTATCGTTGCTCCCGCTAAGGACATGATTCTCATTCAATTTTTTTTTCATAATCTTACTAAAAAATTACCCTTGAATCATATCCGCATGTTGCCAGACGTTACTAATGGTCAAAAATTGTTTAAACAATTTTTTTTAAACAAATTCGTAATTTTCGATTTTTTCGCTTGAAATACATTTTTATATGCTTTTTGGGGTATCCTGAACAAAATTGTTCATATGCAACTTTTCTCTAAAATCTACCGTTTTCGAGATATTAACGATTTTTTGTTAGAAAAAAACGCGATTTTAACAATTTTCTTCTCTAATGATTACGTCAGTAAACATGAGTTTACAACAAGGAATTTTAATTACTCTTTAAGTTTTCTTTTAATAAATCCGTATTAACTCCAAGTACAAAACCTATTACCTATCTAAAATACCCATTTTCTACTTTTAATGTCATACCACGTAATATTCTAATTCAAATTTCATATTATTAAAATTACCTACTACGGTACTGTCAGGTAGAAACTAAATATTTTATTTCAATAATAAAAATTCTTTTAATCCAGCCCCCACTATTCCGCTTAATCTGAGAGAGTTAGCACGATTCCGTCTCGCTTGGTTCTCGACTACCACATCAAAGGCGCCGACACGGACTCTTCCAGCTGTATTAAGCTGTGCATGCACCTTGTGTACCGCTCATGCGCAGCACGTCACACTTACTATTACTATTGTACTGGCAACTTTGCAATAAATGCAATACGTGAAGGGTCAAAGATTCTATATCCGGTCGCCCGAGCAATGACAATACATTATTCTTACTCAGCTAAACTTACATTATTGTAGTTATAGAAAATAAAATTAGTCTTAACTCGAACTCTCTATCAATAAACATCAAAATATACCTTAAACCCAAGAAGTTAAATCCACATGGCAATCCTGCCCAAAATTTTTTAGAAGATTCCAGTAATTAGAAGATTCCAGGATGTAGTGCATTTGCAAGTGAAGTTTTAAATCGAGCAAAATGGGGAATCAAAATACAAAGGAAGAAATTATAGTAAACCAAAGTAATGGTAGCACTAATCCGCAAATTTGTTCAGCAATAATTATTTCCGGAACAATAGTAATTTTGTCGCTACTAGTGATCTGCTGTTATGTAATATTTTGCACCTTCCATCATTTAACTACCTACTGAAAAAGAAGCAGTAATGTAAAAAATTAAATGAAAATAAAGAAAAAACATTTAAATGTAAAAGAAAAAAACTGTTAAATTAAGTGAAGCGAAGTTTTCTAATCAGAACATCATCCAATATGGAAATGCAGATAAAAATTTTCTACAACCAATCTACAACTTCTTCTACAACTTCTACCTTCTACCAGGTCAGCACCACCGACTTCATCTTCATCCGACCCAAACATCGTCACAGAGTTTACAAGTAAGTCAAGTACAGTGAATAAAGTGAAGTGAACAGTGCAATTATATTCTAGTTTTAGCTATAAGATTCCATCATTTTTTGTATCTATGATTTCCTACCAATCTCTTCAGACAATTATAGAAGAAATTTAAATAATTAACAAAAATTTAAAGAAAGGGGGACCTAACAGAATATACAAAGAATCAAGTCTCTTAGAAAAATAAATTATGTCAAATAAAAAATTTACAGACAAAATATATAGAAACATATAATTCTATAGGAAACACTGTTAGTCTTGCAGGTCAATTAATTATAAATGATTTAAAAACTAAATTTATTACATTACTAAATGATTCTAATAACAGAATTTACTACAACTTTGTCTTAAGGAACCTAGTACAAGTACTAACCCATTTGAGCATTCATCTAGTTTAGTTAAAACAAATTTAAAAGACGTATCTGAAGAGGTAGTTATCAAAATGGAATTTGACTTTAAAGTAGATTCACATGTTATTCCAGAATTTTCCGGTGAACCTGATACAGTTATTGATTTTCTGGATGCTGCCGAATATTACAATGATTCTCTAAAAGACGAGGCAAATAAACAATTACTATTAACTTTTATTTTAAGAACAAAAATTAAAAATAAAGCAAAAAATGCTCTTGTATACGATCTTAAAGATTTTGCCGAACTAAAGAAAACTATAACAGATCGTTTTAAACCGATGAAAACACTCGCGTCAGTTCATTCAGAATTAAGTAGAGTCAAACAAGGCCCAAAATCAATTTCTATATACGCATCCGAATTAGAAGCCCTTATTACGGATTTAAATAAAATAAATATATCATCACAAGGCATTGAAGCTCGTGAAACAATAATAAACCTAAATGACCAAGAGGCATTAAATTTTTTTTAAAATGGTCTCAATAAGGATATTAGAGCCGTTATTTTAGCGTCAAGAGTCAAAACATTTAACGAAGCAGTTCAAATATCAAAACACTCAAAATGTTTTCCACGTTCAAAGGAAAAGTTTTTTTAATCGCGGATATCGAAATAATAATCGTCATATACGAGGTAATCGAAGTAGATCAATTACTTATACTAGAAATAGAAGTGAATATAACAATAACTCCAATAATGGTTCTCAAAACAACTACAACCAACAATTTAGAGGACACATAAATAGCAATAACTCATATAGAGGTAGATATTTTAATCGTGGACAATACACACGTGGTCGAGAATCATACCGTCGTAATACTCGGTATATATAATTATGTCCAGACATATTATGATAATGTGTCTACTAAAATGACTCAATTATTTAGAACGATACTTGACCTACGTCACTGGGGAATGTTTCCCTTAATGTAAATAATTTAGATAAGACTTTATATTTAAGCAACCACCAGCTTGTAACTCTAGTTCAGTTCTTATTAGTTTTGGCTAGAGAACGTGTACTCTATTAGCTAGTAAATAAATCGTTTTTTAAAAACTACTTTGCACATTTTGTGTATTTAATTATATACACACAAAACGTTGAACCGTCGGAAAACTATCAAGACCAACTCTCTCGATCAAATCAGATAGCTGTGAGGGAGTTGGATACGATAACAGAAAACTAATATTTCTAACTACCGGCAACACAAATTATATCGAGATATTTTGCGAAATGACGGGCAAACTGACAACTTTTCTAATAGATAACGGAGCAGACATTAGTCTTTGCAAAATCCCTTGCGTAAATTCTCATGAAACATACAATCCCAAAACTAAATGTCAGATAGGTGGCATAACAAAGAACAAAACTGAAACTTTTGGCACCACTATGACTAATTTATACATAAATAAACAAACTAAACTAAAACACGAATTTCATTTAGTAAGTGATTTTCCAATTTTAACAGATGGTATAATAGGTAGATTTTTTGTCAAAATTTAACTGCAAAATTGATTACAATACCTGGACTTTAAGTATTTTTTATGATCACGTAGAACATATCATTCCTTTAAAAATTAATTTACCCTGTATAGACAAATATTTTACTGAAGATACTTTAATTTTAAATCAAGAATTAGAAAAAGGAATTTTTATTGCTAACACAATAGTTTCAAAATTTGGTGTACCTCATATAAGATTAATTAATACGACTTGTAATGACGTAGTAATTGACGATCTAAAGTTACAAACACAACCGTTATCAAATTACGAAATTTGTACAACAGCGATAAACGAGTACTTACAACAATTCGCAGCTTACTCATAGAATAACACGGTTATTCGAGGAACTGAAATTTAATAATGTAGACATGAATGCGTTGGAAACGGTAAAAACTATTTGTAAAGAATACAATGACATTTTTTACTTAAAAGGTGATAATCTTTCAGCCAACAATTTTTACAAACAGAAAATCAGATTATCAGATAATGATCCCGTATACATAAAAAATTATAGATTACCGCAATCACAAAAGGACGAAATCGAAAAGCAAGTAGATAAATTACTAAAAACTGATATAATCGAACACTCTATTAGTCCATATAACTCACCATTATTAGTAGTAAAAAAGAAGTCTAGCTCAGGAAAACAAGATTGGCGATTAGTAGTAGATTTTAGACAATTAAATAAAAACATAATTCAAGATAAATTTTCACTGCCTAATATCGAAGATATATTAGATCAGTTAGGAAGAGCTAAATACTTTTCTACAATAGACTTAGCTAGTTCTTTGCATCAAATAGAATTAGATAGTTTTTCTCGTATGATTACAATAGCAATGTCCGGTTTCAAAACCAGTGCATTTCTGTATGAAGATGATATTATTGTTTTTGGATGTAGCCTTAAACATCATAATACAAACCTTATTAATGTTTTTGAAATATGTCGAAAATATAATTTAAAATTAAATCCAACCAAGTGTAATTTTTTACAACGAGAAGTGAATTATTTAGGTCATTTAATTTCTAACAAAGGGATTAGTCCAGATCTAAAAAAATACGAAATCGTACAAAATTGTTCAATTCCAAAAAATGCGGATGATATTAGAAGATTTATTGCATTTTTAAATTATTATCATAGATTTATACCAAATTTTGCTGATATAGCATACCCTCTATTAAGAAAAAATGAGACATTTAATTGGACGTCAGAATGCGACAAAGCATTTAATATTTTAAAGAAAAAAATTAATCGAACCACCCATATTGCAGTATCCTGATTTTTCAAAACCCTTCATTCTTACTACGGACGCTTCAAATTTTGCGTTGGGATGTGTTTTGTCTCAAGGTGAAATAGGAAAAGATCGCCCGATAGCTTACGTAAGCAGAAATCTGACAAAACATGAGATAAATAAACCTGTAATTCTAAAAGAGTTATTAGCAATTTATTGGGGAGTAACACATTTCCGCCCATATCTATACAATGCTAACTAAAAATGTATAGTCGTTACCGATCACAGACGTTAGTTGGACTTTTTACGCATAAATCTCCGCCCTCAAAATTGACTAGAATATGTTTAGACTTACTAGAGTATAATTTCGAGATAAAATACAAACCCGGAAAAACAATGTAATCCTGGGTGCGCCACTGCGCCGAACTGTTTAAAATGCTTGTTCTAATATTCCAGAATGAACCTCATGGAAAGTGAAACAGTTAGCAATGCAAAAGGAAACTTATTTAACGAAGATGCTTTCTATGTATAAAATACATACGTTGAATCTCCGGCTCCTTCATTGCCTCCCGAAGTTGAGAATATATTAAGCTCTTATGATCTAGGCTCACTTTATTATAATATACAGGATGATTTTAGCAGCGATTTTTCGACAAACAACAATAATATAGCAAATAAACGAGATAAAAATTTGTAAATGAACTTATTGAAAAATGAAGGATTAGATGTATGCGGTAAAAAAATGTATATTAAAATTGAGTATTTTGTTGTGACACACCAACAAGAGCATTTGTTAAAAATGTAAAAAATACAATGGTTACCACGGTTGTGACAAATGGTTTGGCAGGGGGATTTATTACAATAGAACGATGCTTTTTATTAAGATAAATGCTCCAAATGAAATTTTTTTAAATGACAGATATTAATCACCATGGTGGTAGCACGCCTTTAAAATTACTAGGTATAGGAATGATTTCCAATTTCCCTACAGATTATATGCATTCTGTATGCCTGGAAGTAATGAGAAACCTTCTCTTTATTTGGAGAGATAGTCATATTGTTCGTAAAATCACGAAAATTAAATATTCAAGAATTTGACAGTTATATCAAACATATCGTTTCTGTTTGGCCATCAGATTTTAATAGGAAACCAAAATCTTTGAAAGAGTTAGAAAGGTGGAAAGCAACCGAGTTAAGGAAATTTTTATTTTATGTTGGGCCTGTTATACTGAAAGATCTTTTACCTAACATTATGTAAAAACATTTTTTGTTGTTACACTTGGCTGTGACAATTTTATTAAGTGAAGCCCTAAATAGAAGATACAAACGTGAGAATGTTTCACTAGATTTTAAATCTGACACAAGATGCAAAATACTTAACTCCATTACTCCCAAATTTCCAAAGCCGATACATTTTGAAAATACTAGATCACAATATAGGAGCTCAGAAAATCCCAGATCAGCATCAAAGTCTGCAAATACTGAACTCCAAGAAGATACAGAGCCAATAATTACATTTCAAGTACTCTACCAAACATCTAGAATGGCGGTAAGTAAGTATAACCAAATTGTCTGCGATCTTTAATGATAAATATTTATTACTGAGCACTCCTTGAATTGAATATACAGGGTGTTCCTAAATAAGTGTCGCAACGGAAAACTGTAAATTCCTCTTGAAAGAAACATTTTTTTCCTTTTCCATTTTTCTCTTCGGGCTTTCGTTTTCGAGATACACGGTGTCAAAACTTTAATTTTTTTTTAGTTTTTCGCCAATATCTTAGGAATCGTTTGAACTACAGGACTGAGCATTTGTACACACGTTACCACTATTAATAGCTACTTTTTCGCACCCTTCTCGAATTCATTGGACGTGCCAGTGGTGGAGATTTTAAGGTATCGTAAGGGTTTTTCCCCCCCTAAATTTTACGCCACTGGAAAAATTGACTTTTGACAGCAAATTCTAAAGCGCCAATGAATTTTACACAATAAGAGTTCTCTTGGTTCATTGCTCTAAAGTCAACCGTTTTCAAGAAAAATGACTTTTTATGAACAAAAGCAAACATTTTGCTAACGTTTCGAAAATCTTTTGTAATTCAAAAAATAGGTAGTAATAATTAACAATTTTAACGAAATTTAACAACAGATAGGATTTTAACTTTTTTTTATCAATTTGGCGAGTAAAATTTACAGAAACTGTTCAAAATTACGTCCGTTGGCTTGAATGCACGCATTACATCTTCTAATCATGTTTCTTTCTGCCGCTGCGGCTTCACCTCTATCGGTCAACTTTTCGATAGTATTGACATGGAACGTTAGCAAAAATGTTTGCTTTTGTTCATAAAAAGTCATTTTTCTTGAAAACGGTTGACTTTAGAGCAATGAACCAAGAGAACTCTTATTGTGTAAAATTCATTGGCGCTTTAGAATTTGCTGTCAAAAGTCAATTTTTCCAGTGGCGTAAAATTTAGGGGGGGAAAAACCCTTACGATACCTTAAAATCTCCACCACTGGCACGTCCAATGAATTCGAGAAGGGTGCGAAAAAGTAGCTATTAATAGTGGTAATGTGTGTACAAAAGCTCAGTCCTGTAGTTCAAACGATTCCTAAGATATTGGCGAAAAACTAAAAAAAAATTAAAGTTTTGACACCGTGTATCTCGAAAACGAAAGCCCGAAGAGAAAAATGGAAGAGGAAAAGAATGTTTCTTTTTTCAAGAGGAATTTACAGTTTTCCGTTGCGACACTTATTTAGGAACACCCTGTATATATATAAAACAATGTTTTATGTGTTTATACTATTTTTATATTTCATACCCCTCTTGCGTAATAAACTTAATTTTTGTAGTCAAAATTCAGTCAACTGCCCCAAAATTATTTAAAATATTCTTTTAGATCTGCTCGAGCCACTTTCAAGGAAAGTAGATACCTTACCCAACGATGTAAAATTATTTTTAATGTCTGGGATTCAAAGAACTGCAGTGTTAGAAGATCCCACAGAAAATGAATATTTGGCAAAACTTCCGTGCACAACTTACAAGGAGTTAAAAGAGTTTGAAGAGAAGTTAAAAAATCAAGAGTTTTTCCAGTCTATGGTAAGATTTTAGCTTTGTTCCTAGAGCAGTCGTGGATTAGTTGGAAACTGTCCAAAATTATCCAATTATTTATTATGTGACATTCACGAGTCACTATAGTGACAACATAACTGATCGACTATTTTGGACAGTTTCCGATTCATCCACGGCTGCTATAAGAACAAAGCTTATATTATTTGATATCTTTTGAATATCCATAAAAACATTTTCTTTGAAATTTGATCAAATTAGCATGATTTTTGCTACACCTTATGTTTATTATGCTATAAAAATAATATTGTGGAAATCTCTATTCTAGTGAGCATTATTTTTAAGCGTTGGAGCTTTCAAATATTTAAAAACATCTTCAAATTGATTTTAGGTAATGATCATTAATACATATTTTTTACTGATAGGTGCATTTGCTGAAATTTGCATGAATTTGTAGATGTCTCAATTTAAAATTTTACTTTTTTAGTGTCTATGAGAAACGCGACTGAAGCAGAAATTGCTTCTGTACATTACATTACACTGAAACCCAATAATCAAAAATATCTTTTGGTATATCTGAAATACAAACTGTAACTAAAATTTGCCAAAATATAACAATAGAAATAAATAACATACCAAAAATATGCAGATTTCAAAAACCTAAAAATTAGCGATTACAAAAAGCATATTCCACAAAATTTGTATTTTCTTATTAGTCTTCTTGTGTGCAACGGTTCTAGCGGTGATGCGAAAGAAACAAATGTGCTTAATATTTGTCTAGACATTATTTTTGCAAACTTCGATGGAAAAAAAATATACACCCAAACATATTGGTCTGGGATTATTAGTTCATCAGGAAATAAGGTCAAAAAAACTTGTTGAAACATTAAACACTTGCAGTCACTCTATCTCGCACACTGATACCGTTAAGGGTACGTAACAGCATTGCTCAAAAAAAATAAACCTCTATTTGCAAAATGACAGAGTTACAGTTCCCAGGCAACTAGTTCCTAATAGATTTGTCGAATTTGCTGCTGATAATATTGACATCCATGAAGAAACTTTAGATAAAGCACCCACATTTCATGGGATCACAAATGGCTGCATTTCAAAGAGTCATACCCGGAAATTTCGAATTTTTGCCACATCAGGTAAAACTAAATATTCCTCATAATTTTTATTCACTGGAGAAGGCTGGGTTTCATAAAAGTAAGAAAAAGGTGCAAAGTGAAGACAACCAGTCAATTATTATGGAAAACGAAAATCTAAGCTACAAACAAAAATACCAAACCATTTCTTGGTGTATTTCTAGGACGAATGATTCTGAGAATAAAGAAATGGTTATTCCTCAGTGGTCAGGATTTCATAAATTAATTTTTAAAAATGATTCCAATGTAACGACTTATGGATATCTATCTTTATTGCCACACGTTTCCTCAGAATATGATACAGTTTGGACAGTAATCATAAGGTGTCATCAAATTGCAGAAAAACTAAATAATACTCATACAGTTATAACATTTGACCAAACAATTTATTATAAAGTGAAAGAGTTGCAATGACATAGTCCAGAGGACACAAAAGACGTAATATTCCGCCTAGGACGATTTATGTTTATTTATGTTTATTTATTTATTTATGGACAGTTTATGTCAAATTTGGGTCTAGCTGATGTTTGGATTGAAAAAAATATAACAAAGCGATACGAGCACATAAATTAACCTACGAAAGTCTCATGAGAATACTACCCCCCTTTTTACCACATGGCTTATTGACTGCAAGAGTCCGTCATTAAATCTAATTTATCTTTGTATATCAGAAATTGGCGACCATTTGAAGACTGAAAGAGATGCGTTGCCAAGTTTTTTAGAAATAACATACGAATTTACGAATTTAACATACGAATTATTTACTGACTTTCAGGAGTTTATGGAGACACAAACAGCTACCACTAAATACTGGTTTAGGTACTTAGATTTGGTAGAAATTTTGCTAGAATTCCAGTTTGCTGAAAGAAGTGGTAATTGGGACTACATTTAAATTAACGCGAAACAGCACCAAAAATTTATGAAGTTTATGGATGGAAATTTTGTTGTAAAAAGACGAAGTGGAAATTTTAATCAACTTTCTGTAGATCAAGCACTGGAACATACAAATAAAAATTTAAAAGATGTAGGAGACATAGTCGGATTAATTAAAAATAGTAGTAAGTTGGATGAATGGTTTTTAAGTTACAATGTTGATATTTATCCAGGCAAATTAATATATCTAGCCAAAACGTTTAATGTGGCAAGAAACAAATGAAGTGTTTTCCAAAAGCGATGAACGCCTTTTAGTTATTTCAACTAAAGTAATGCATCTAATATTGTCCAAACTTTTTTATTAAATGTAAATGACATTGGCGAATAAGTTTTAAGAAAATTTTTAGAAGTAGTAGGTAGTCCTGACTTTTATAAACCAATAAAAAAAATTAATCTTCAAACACTACAGCGCACCGGCGTTAAAGTAGCTGCCGTTGATAAGAAAAAAAACTTTCCAAATAGGTCAAGAATTTTTGCGTATTCGCTGTAACGATGCGGAGAAGCAAAGATATCGTCAATCAACTTTGTTGTACTACTTACAAGCTCATGGTTCCAATTTGAGAGTTTGTAAAAGTTGTTTTGTTAAGATATTTGACATCAGCAATAAGTTTATTGAAACTGTGAAAATTTGAAACAAAAAACGGGCTGTTATTTCCGGTATAATAACTTTGGATCAAAGAGATAATCACAGTAATAAAATGAAAACACGTGATGAAGATATTGAGAATGTTCGTAATCACATCCTTTCTATACCGTCATATGAAAGTCATTACACTAGCAGGGGTTCCAGCAAAAAATATCTACCCTCTCACTACACCCTAGATCACTTTAACTTTCGACCTTCAACAGTGTCTACCTACACCTGATATCAAAAACTCGGTTGCATTTTATAAACGACAACTATGGACATTTGACTTAACAATTCATGTTTGCGACACTAGCCAAGCATACTTCTATATCTGGCACGAAGCTATGGCCAAACGAGGAGGTAATGAAATCGGTTCATGTCTCTACGAATTTCTAACAAAGGATTTGGACGCAAATGTTACACATATAACAATGTATTCCGATTGTTGTGGCGGCCAAAATAAAAATTGCCGCGGTATGCATGGTTGCTTTGCAAGATTCAAAATATTTACAAGTTATTGACCACAAGTTGCTGAATTCGGGACATAATCACATGGAATGTGACACCGACCACAGGTTAATTGAAAAACAAAAAAAGACATTTAATGGACAAGTCGAGCATCTTCATGACTGGGCAAATTTGATACGTCAAACAGGAAAAAATAACGTTTATAGTAAAAGAATTGGAAAGAGACAACTTTTATAACTTTTCTGGTCTATTGAATGGAACTTTAATAAATCGTAAGACTGACAGATGGAAATAAAATCAATTGGAGGGATTTCAGATGGCTAAGATATGGAAAGGGTAATCATTATTTTTTATTCAAAACAANTGGGGGGTTTCCTCAGCCCATAAGTGATTGTTATGGAAATTTCGTATACACTGTCGTCCAAAAGTAGCCTCGTCAGTAAACAAAACGGCATTTAAAAAATTAGGAATTTGGGCGATTTGATGATTAATCCATTGGCAAAAAAATATGCGCGGAAAAAAGTCTGTAGGTAGTAGAGCTTGCACACGTTCAATATGAAACGGATACAATTGCTGTTCTTTAAGAATTTTAAATACAGTGAAGTTGCTTACATTCAATATGTTGGCAATTTTTCGAGTACTTGTTTCAGGTGACTCCGCAATTAACTCGAGAACTGCTTCTTCTAGTTGCACAGTTCGTACTTCTCGAGGGCACCTACAGTCAACCGTTTGTTTCTTAAATGAACCATTTTCGCGCAAACGTTAATGAAGACGAGCAAATATTGTGTGATGAGGTACCCACGTCCTGGATACAACTCAGCATACAATCGTCGAGCTTGCCGACCATTTCCATTACTTCGACCATAGACAAAATGCATGTCTGACAATTCCGCATTTGTAAAATTCTTTTC